>NC_134834.1:141242846-141543461 GCF_004210375.1 Tachypleus tridentatus
GAATTGACCTTATACAAACCAGATGAAGAAACTGCAATGCAGGGAACTGACAGTGACATTGATCCGGATTTTGAATCGTGCTCCTCAGGCGATCCACATCTCATAACACAGTCAGAATTAAACGATCTGGTCAGAAATTTGAGTCTGTCGAAAGCAAAAGCCGAATTGCTGGGTTCGAGTCTGCAGGAATGGTGTTTGCTGTCACCGGGTACGAAAATTTCTGTTTTTTGAAGCCGCCAAGATGATATAACCAAATTCTTTGCACAAGTTGATAGTCTCTGTTTCTGTGTTGACATCGAAGGATTGTTCTCTGCTTTGGATTGTGACCATGACCCGCAAGAGTGGCGTCTCTTTGTTGATTCATTAATGTTAAGCCTCAAAGCTGTTCTGTTACACAATGACAACGTTCACCCTTCAATACCTGTTAGCTATGCAGCACAAATGAAAGAAACCTACGAGAACATGGAAATGTTGTTGAAGCACATCCAGTACAGCAAGTACAACTGGAATATCTGTGGAGATCTAAAAGTCGTTGCTCTGTTACTGGGACTGTAGCTAGGCTATACAAAGTACTGTTGTTTCATCTGTGAATGGGACAGTTGTGCCAAAGAGTCACATTATTTAGACAGAGCTGGCCACTTTGTAAAAAGTTAGTTCCAGGACAGAAAAATGTGGCACATGAACCGCTTGTCGACCCGGCAAAGATTTTGTTGCCTCCTCTTTATATAAATTTGGGACTAATGAAGAATTTCGTGAAAGCAATGAACAAAGAAGGCAAAGGTTTTTGTTATTTAAGACAGATGTTCCCAAGAATAATTGAGGCCAAGATCAAAGAGGGCATTTTTGTTGGCCCTCAGATCAGACATGTTATGAGTGACAAGCGGTTCGAAGATCTGTTAGTTGGGCCGGAAAAGATTGCCTGGAAAGCCTTCAAAGGCGTTGTTGACAACTTTCTTGGCAATTACAAAGCCCCACATTACATTCAGCTGGTAGGTAAACTTCTCAAAGTATACAAAACAATGAAATGCAACATGTCACTCAAGATTCATTTCTCCACTCACACTTGGACTTCTTCCCCGCAAGTCTCTGTGCTGTCACTGACGAATACGGTGAAAGGTTTCACCAGAATATTTCTACAATGGAAAAACGATATCAGGGCAACTGTAATCTGTCAATGCTGCTGACGACTGTTGGACATTGCAGTGTGATGCACCGAACATTGAATACAAACGAAAATCAGGAGCAAAACACTTTTAATTATGTTGAGCTTAATAGCGTATTAGAAACACAAACGCAATTAAATACGTTATTGCCGGTAAACAGTTAAATGTCTATTTCTCAGAGTTCCTACGTGATGAAGCAAAACTAAGACTATATTTATGCATACCCACTAGGTACCTGTAACAATCAGCAAAAACTTTTCAGGAAGCAAAACTTTTCAAAAAATTGTTATGCAGTGTAATTTAATATTTCTGTCCAAAATTGTGTATTAGCACTTGACAATCCTTAACCTCTAGTTAATAAATAATTATTTATTTCACAAAACATTTGCGGGTACTGTAATATTAAATTCCTTTTCAGTAATAGGCTCATTTATAATTATGTTGTCCTGCCACTGTATCTAATTACCTTTTTCTGTCGTGTATTTAGTAAGTAGAGAATTTACAATTTTGTTTTTTTTATTATGTTCGTTCATAAATCCATTATTTTATGCTGCCTTTAACTGTACCAAAACACTTCTATTCACATCTAATTTCATCAACATACATAGAGTTTTTAATACTAGGAAGTATTTGTTAATTCATTCTTTAAAAATAGAAATAAAATTAAATTTGCTGAATGCAGTGATGGTTTAGCTAGTTATACATTGTTGTACGTTGTGCTATTCGCAATGGTTAACTTGTGAACCAGAACACCGAGAGACGAGAGAGTGTTATCGACTTCAACTTGTATGGAAAATTTTATGTTGTCAAGCTGACTATCCAGATGAGCACGATAAGTTTCGTGAACTTGAAGTCGATAATTCCGGTTATCGGAAGATGACTGAAGCAAATAAATGTCTAATCTTTCTTTCATTATTATACAGTAGCTGTCATAACTGTGATTATCGAAAAATTAAAATTTAATGCTGCAAGTAAATGCTTCTCGTTTTATCTAGATAAAGAATTTAAACATCTTGAGAACATTTTCAGTGATAATGGTTATCCAAATAAAATGATTTAACGTGTGTCGCATGGTTCATATGTCTCCACCACCAACAAACCACAATCTGACAAACAAAACGAAAGGAAAAACAACAACAAAAAACAATTCTTCTTTATATACTAGGCCTAGAGGAAAACCTTCGTAGGATAATTAGTAAACTCAACATCATCACAGTTTGCTTAAGTCCTCCTACACTGTGGAAACACAATTCTCGTTATATATAAGGTTCAAAGAACACCGAAGTGATATTATAAACTGTGCTATAAACACATCAGGTATAGCTTTTCTTGTTCAGAAAAAAGAACCACATAATAGATATGAAAATTCCAAAATAGTAAACAGAAAACACCAACTAAAGAAAAATCAAAGAACCTATTGTCATCCAATCACAAGATAGTGGACTGTAACTTGGTGTTAATTAAAACAACATCTAAAAAGTACTCAGTACTGCAAGGACACCACTTTTCAAAGACATAAAACATATCATTTGTCGTGGTTTCGACGTAAAATTAAGCCTTTCACTAAACACTGTATTATTTAAAGTATGAAAAATTCCTTTACTTTTCTATGTGATACTTATCGTTTTTTCCTTATGCTTTTTATATTGAAACAATCGAATTGTTTTCTATATTCATCATAATTCTATGTGGTTTTTAACTTTAATACTAGATGTCAGTTATTGATATGATTGTTAGCGAGACACGTCTATTTTATGTCAGTACCTTGGGACTAGATAAAGGCTCTGGTAAGAGGACCGAAAGCTCACAACTAAACGTATTTCAATGCGGAAAAAAATCTACATATAAATTTACCTACGTTGCAAATTACTTGAAACTTATAAATTAAACTGTTTTGGTATTGGTCGTTTTAATGATTGCAAGGATACAGAACAGGGTTTGTTTATGCATGAAAACAGTGAAAATCATCGAAATGTAATGATTTTATTGATAATGTGTACCCAAGAAAACAGCAGAATTAACAATTAACCAGCGTGCTGCATAAAAAGATTTTCAAATATTTTCTACTAAGTGAATCCTTCATAAAATTTCTAAATTATGATTCTCATACTGAAACCAATGACTAGAGATGAAATCTAAAACAAATTCTGATATTGAAGAAGCAGTAGTTAAAGAAATATGCCATTTTTACAATTTTTTGTTAGCTGATTTCGTACTGAACGAACCAAGTAAAACTGAACAAAGATTGGAAATGTGTATGTACAGCATTTTTAAGTTACGCGATTTGAGAGACACACTTCTCAATGCTAATGTTGTTTTACTCTCGTCTTATGGTCTGAAACAGCTCATGAGAACGCTCATTTTCTAAAACTAATAATATATCAGTATCACGTTAATATATTCTCGCTTTTACTGTCATTCAAAGTATAAAGTTTAATGATATTATGTATGACTTGGCTATAAGAAAAGTTAGAAAAAGCTTTCGTTTGGTTTTAGTTAAGTAGTGAGTTTTTATAGTTTAGTTGAAGCAATAGTTGCCATTAAAATAATTTATAGAATTTCCACTTTCTCATTTATCTACAACTTGATATTAAAACACAAATTCTCATTTGGATGTCAATTGTATGTCTTCGTCTGTCTAGTTTTTATTGAAAGATGTTTTGTTTTCTATGTTTCTGAAGAAAGTTTCGTCTTCTCACTTTCTGTAGGCTTTGTCAGTCTAGAGTTTTCACTGGAAGATGTTTCATCCTCTGCATTTCTTTTGACTTTCTACAACTTTCACTGAAAGATGTTTGCTAAAGTTTTAAGTATATGTGGGTGGGGAAAAAGGGGAGAAGTTGAATTATTCTACAGTAGGTATCTGTGACTTGTTGGTGATACATTCGACAATAAACGGATTGCACCCACTCCACTTGTTTTAAAATAATATATTCCAAACAAGTCAAACGTATATACACAAAAATTTCCCTCATTATGGATATCACAGTTGTATCTGAACTCCAAATAACTCTCTTCTTCTTGTCAAAAGTCCACTTCAGCTAATTCAGTTCTTTCTAAACACCATCTAAAGGAAGTATATTGAAATAGAAAAATATAGATACAAATTTTGCTTATTTTCAAGAACGTACTTGCTCATCATTGTAGAAAAGAAAAAAAAAAGTAGCTGTTCAAACATTTAATAATTTTGAGAGAAATATTAAACTGACTTAAAATATATTTTAATAAACGTTGCAACTGTACGTTTTTTATTGCGAGTGTTTCTGAAGCACGCCAACGAAAATTAATTAACCTCTTCCTCAGTAAATCTACGAATGTCAAGATTAAATACGTTTAAAATATTAATTTAAACCGTTTAACTGAATGTTTCACGCATTTAAAAAGGAATGTGATAGATGATCTACAAAAGATTAGATATCATCTAGAGAAAGATATCTAATGTTCGCCCTTTCAGCCGTTATAATGTTACGGTCAATCCCACTTTTCGTTGGTAAAAAAGTAGCCCAAGAGTTGGCGGTGGGTGGTGATGACTAGCTGCCTTCCCTCTAGTCTTACACTGCTAAATTAGGGACGGCTAGCACAGATAGCCCTCGAGTAGCTTTGTGCGAAATTCCAAAAACAAACAACCAAACAAATCTTCCTCTAAAAAGTAAGCTTGTATGTAAATCGCATTAAGCAAACAAGAATAGAGCAAGCTAGCATTCCTGTCAAATGAAGTCTACCTGTTTATCAATATATAAGTAATTTGCGCCTCGTGGACCTGGATTGTCGAAAAAATAGATTGATTTCCAGACCCGTAGGAGACTGAATTTTTTTTATGAGTTTGTAACAATTTTGTATATAAATAATTATTTGTAAAACTGTTATTATAAATTCTATTGTTGTTTGTATATTGAAATATATTTTGTTAAGAAAATAATTGTGTGAATCAATGTTGTTGGCAAATATCATAAATTTGATACATATCAAGATTCAATTAACTTCTAAATTACAAGTGAAATTTCTGGGTATTTGAAAGTATAATACGTAACATTGTAGATTTCATGGGTTAGTTTCCTTTCATTCAACACGATGTTTGCAAAATATCTGGAATGTATGCATGTGATTTCATGATACAAGAAATAGATTAGAATTATATGATTTCATAACATTTGATCGTCTCGGTCATTTTAGCCCCAGGGCTCACCCAGGCCCGGGAAACTTTTGACTCAACGTGTTCTCTCAACTTAAATTAGTAATCGTCTCTCAGTATACTTAGAAAAAATTCAAAATTACCAGAAATTCAAAACGGATTTCGAAAATACCGACAAACTACAGACCACCTGATTCGACTTACAGAATCAATTACTGACAGCTTTAACAAAAACGAATGCACTGTAGCTTGCTTTCTCGGCATTGAGAAAGCTTTTGACACAGTGTGGCATAATGGTTTGCGTCATAGGTTACATGAAATGGCTTTACCCCAGGAAACTATTCGTTGGCTGTCCAACTTTCTGGAAAACCGAAAGTGCAAAGTAAATGTGAATGGGGCCCACTCAGGGTCCTTTTCACCCGAAGCAGGAGTCCCGCAGGGAGGGGTTGTTAGCTCTGTATTATTTATCATGTATGTGAGTAATATTCCTCTGTCGGACCTAAATTTAGGTTATGCATCACAGTTTGCTGACGATGTAGCAGTCTGGAAAAGTGCCCCCACTCCTTCAATTGCAGCAACGAACCTACAACCAGTTCTAAATAACATCGATGAATACTGTCAGAAATACAGAATTAAAATCAATATTCCGAAAACCCAAGTGATATTATTCAGCAGACTCAATAAGCTGAAAAAAGATCCATCAAAGCTCTACATGAATGGATCACTTTTACTGACTGCTACTTCTGCTAAATTTCTAGGTCTAACTTACGATTCAAAATTAACGTGGTTACCGCATATTAAAAATATACTGAAACGAATCTGGAAAAGAGCAAACTATGCAAGAAGTATTTCAGATAAAAACCAAGGAACATCACCAGATAATATACTTAAAATCTACAAAACGTACATTAGACCCATAATAGAATATGCATCACCTGCCTGGATTAACATAGCACCCACACATTTACAGAAACTTCAACGAATACAAAATTCAGTTCTAACTTCGGCATATAAAGTACCACGTAGCACTTCATCCACATTCATGCACAAGTATGCAAACATAGACACAATATCTGAAAGACTCTTGCATAATTATCTAAAATATTTCAATAAGAATTAGCATAAGAAAGACTTAATGTGTGATCTTGACAGATACCACGTACATCATGTAAATAGTCCAAAATACCTCTCCCCTTTTAACATGTATTTAAGGAATGTTGCACAAGCTGGCCACCTTAAACTAGACACTTAATCCTTGTTTTTCTTTTATTGATCCTAAATTTTCTTAGAATTATTATTATTATTATTTTTTAATTTTATTGTTACTACTAGTACTAGTAGCTTTTTCTCAGTGGAGAAAAGGAACATAAGAAGAAAAAGGAGAAAAATACAAAAAAATATATATATTAAATGAAAATAAAAAATATATATATGAAAAATACAAAAAATCAAAAAAGAAGAAAAAATACAGAAAATATATTAAAATAAAAAAGAATAAATAATTAAAGGAAAAAATACCCTTTTCTTGAGCGTCATGCATGGACTGTGCCCTGAAATGGGCCTGAGTACGGTGTTATACTTTTACTCTGGCCCAAAGCTATAATAAAACAAATCCCTGAACGACAGACGCTATAAACGTTCAGGAGGGAGAAAGAGGTCTAATGTACCTGACCCTCCTGGGTATTTAATATCAATACCCAAATACCCACTCAGCGAGACTCGACTAAATATCACTGCACAACAAATTTTTTGCATCTTGAGCACTGTTGGGTGTTTCTTATAGATTTGTGGCTGCTGACCACGAAAATCACATCCAAATTTGCCCATCACGTACCGTTTCATTTAAATCTTCAGTTTCACCAGAACATTGCTACAATAAAAATGATATCAGGGCAACTGGAATCTGTCAATGCTTGCTGACGACTGTTGGACACTGCAGTGTGATGTACCAGACATTGAATACAAACGAAAATCAGGAGCAAAACACTTTTAATTATGTTAAACATAATAGCGTATTAGAAACATAAGCGCAATTAAATACGTTATTGCTGGTAAACAGTTAACTGTCTATTTCTCAGAGTTCCTACGTGATGAAGCAAAACCAAAAATATATTTGTGCATACCCACCAGGTACCTGTCACAAACAGCAAAAACTTTTCAAAAAATTGTTGTGCTGTGTATCCTGTCCTTAATTACTTTTCGGTATGCTGGTTCCAGGATGTATATGAATTTCGTACAGTCTTTCTGACTTCATTTCTCGTTTTGTACGAATATATTTTCAATTCAAGAGCTTAAAAATGCGCTGTGATAAAAAATACCATCATATTTAGTTTCTTAGCTCGTGATTGAACATTCTAATAAACATTTAATGATATCGTATTTTGCATCGATGCTATATTTTTCTCTTTGAGTCAGCATTTACAGATTATTACTGGTGTGTTTCATAATATATATCACAGAGAACGTCGTCTTTAAGTGATTTCTCATAATTCATATATTTTGTGCACAAAACTCTGCTCTTCTAAATGTTTCTTTCATTTTCGTTTACCGAATTTCAGTTTTCGGTAAAACGAGAATCCACGTATTTGTTGAATTTTTTAAAAGGATCAAATAGCACAGTTATAGAAAATATGCCGTATATATGATCTGTAAAAAGTGAGTTCAAAACACAGTACTGTGTATGATTGATATTGAAATCAAAATATAATATGCTAAATACATATATTTTAAGCCAAAATTGTTTTTGTTGGGTGAATGGACTTCTTTAATTTCTTAATGCTTCAAATACAGTGGTGGCGCCAAGGGGGGCTTTGGGTGGCTTGAGCCTCCCATCCAATGAGCCAAGCTTCCCCCCAATATTGTTACCTACATATATTCATAAAATAAGGAAAACATAATTGTTGTTGTTGCTTAACAATTAATTTCAAAGAGACATTGATCTGTAGAACTCAACGTCTTCATTAAGACGGAAGTATGTGTCATGCGTCCTGTAGCAACATACTTAATGCACTGAAACTCATGTGCTGTATTGCCACTCCCTGTATAATGCCATTCTATCTTGAGCTTTGACGAAGATTAGACAACCACGTTGATTTCCAGTTACAACAGATCATCTGGGAATTTACTTGATAAACCAAAGGTTTCACAGGTATTTACCCACTAATTTCATTTATCTTTTATTGAAAAGTAAAACATAACATGCATGTGTAAGTGTATTGTGTATAGGTCAAAACTATGAAGCATTTAGCCGGTGTTGTGTCCTCTGTGAGATCATTTTGCATTGTATATCAGCCATCCAAAATTTGCTGCCAATCACCAGAACAGGCACATTGTTTTCAAGTAATATTGACTATAAACACAACATGATGAAAAATAGTTAGCCTGATAGTGACCTTACTTTTCCTCAGAGTGTATTAACTTCACATGAGATAATTCATTTCTGCTACGTAAACTATGTCTTTATGTTATATTTCTTTTGATTTTTAGCTTTACTCTTAATGGTATATTAAATGTTGAATCTAAACTAATTTTGATTTTCTCTATTATTATGTATTACTTTGGGTGGAATTTACGTGAGCTTCCTCTTTTACATATACGCATATTTTCATAAACAGATTATTTCTAATTTGTAATAATGAATTATTAATCAGAGTATGAGTTTCGAATGAAAACTGCGTTGAAAATGCAGTTCAAAATGGCACACCTTTCAAAATGTACCTTGGTATTTACATCATTATAATTTACCATCTATACTTCACATTGATGGCATTTTGGGAAGCCCCTCTACAGTTTACCTCAGCCTCCCCTCAGCCCCCCGAACGAAAATATCCTGGCGCCGCCACTGTTCAAATATAATATTTGTCAAATTATCTGAACAACAATAACATATTATATTGCTAAAATTAGTCAATACAAAAATGAAAACAAGACGAAAAATTCATTTTTGTTGTTTTTTGTGAACTTCAAATTTTAATATTGGAAGTCTGTAAACTCGTGGTTAACACATCAAACTACTACTTACGTGTAGTTACACATCGCCCTTTTCAATTAAACAAAGGTTAAGATGTCCAAAAAACAAGATCACAAAATGCTTTTGAGGTTTAGTAATACTGAACTGATAAAACTTAGCAAATCACACCTATCTACAATGTTCTTTTCCGTAGCTGTTAATGATCAGTAATGAATAAATTAAACAGTGTGTAAATTTCCTTTCAAAGCTAAAGAACTGCATCAGAAGCTACGAAACACTTATTACTATGTTATACAGCCACACTTATTTCACAGAACGGATATTTTGTTTTTCAGTGTTGTTTTATTAAATAAAGAGGCCCGGCATGACCTAGCGCGTAAGGCGTGCGACTCGTAATCCGAGGGTCGCGGGTTCGCGCCCGCGTCGCGCTAAAAATGCTCGCCCTCCCAACCGTGGGGGTGTATAATGTTACAGTCAATCCCACTATTCGTTGGTAAAAAAGTAGCCCAAGAGTTGGCGGTGAGTGGTGATGACTAGCTGCCTTCCCTGTAGTCTTACACAACTAAATTAGGGACGGCTAGCACAGATAGCCCTCGAGTAGCTTTGTGCGAAATTCCCAAACAAAAAAATTAAATAAAGTTACATATGAATTTACTTTTCTTATCCCGTATTTTTTCACATAGAGCAGGATTTTTGTACCTTGCTAAACAAAGCATAAAAAAACAATACATGTTTTAGCGTATGAATGGCGCAAAAGTGCTCATCCCTTCTATTAGATGACAACATGACCACTGGTGCCAATGTTATTTTTCAAAGTAGAATCGTTAGTAAGTTTAAAGTATATTTTTGTACCATCTTAAAAAAAAAAAAGAGTAAAAGCGTACAGTTGGAAATTTAGCTTCTTAGTTGCATGGAAACACCCATTATCTGTAGTACATAAAAATTGGATGTACCAAAACCCGAACTCCACAGGACTGTACAAAGGCAAAAGGGGGCCCAAGGTGAAAGTTCATTTTAGGAGCCCTTTTGGTACTTTTAAACTTTTTATATGGTATAATACTACCCAAGCGATCTACTTCGGCCTTATTTCGTAGACTTTTATTTTCAGAGATTTAAAGTGGGTAAAAAAAAGTAAAATTAGGAACCACTATATAATATTATTCATTATACAGTTTATACTAACTGGTTATTGATCTGTGCCCACTAATGGCACAGTAGTATATCTGCGGGCTTATACCTATATAAACCGGGTTTGATACCCGTGATCGTCATTGTAGAAATAGCCCCTTTTGAAAAAAGGGAGTAAATGTCACAGGCAAGAATTAGCATATTACTTTTTAATCACAAGGAGTTTAATTTGTCCTGTTTTTGTCTGTTAACATTCTAATACACTATGAGCCTTTGCTAAAATGTAGGGATTGCAAATGCCATCTTTAATATCTTGTTTGCTTTGTTTTTGAAACAAGTGCGACATCTCCACATTTACTCCTTGTTTTGACGTGTTTTTTTTTTACTTGTGTTTATTAACCTAGTTATGTTTACTTTTGGAAGGTTGAAGAGCAAAGTGCGAGTCTTAATGGTAAATGGCATATACAGTTGACTAGCGAAGTAATCCATTTCTATTAGAAGACAGGGTTAATATTTCGAAAGGCCAGGAAAACACTAGGAAGATATTTCAAGGGAGTTCCTAGATTTTTTATTGTAAAAAACGACAGAGTGTGTATATTCTCGCCCTGCCGTTCCTTTTCGAGATTGAATACATCTATATTGAATAACACCAAATTTAATATTTGAAAACTCATAAAATCTTTCTCAGATCCAGAATGATCAATGATCCGCATAAATTTTGTAGTGTGATACAAAATCTCAACCTTAAATATGTTAGTAAAATGTGGTATAAATCCGACCACACTTTACAGAAATATTAAACTAAAACATTATAAATCACAACAATACAAATGTTTCAAAGCGATTCAGACCAAATTTCCAGAGAACTGTCCAATGCTGACTTCCCATTTTGTATGCAAGTACCGCATACGTCAATGTGTTAGTTTTCTAGGTACGTTTGCAGAAATACAGACAGATATCTTCACATGTTTTATTAAGGGGGGGTGAGATGGCACAGAGACTTGGATTTGTAGACCCTCTTCAATCGTTTAGGCAAAAATTGCATGAATAACATGCTTGCTCACAATCTTTCCAGTTTAAAATGTAGACGTTGCACAGGATTTGGTCCTAAGTCCTTTACTGTATATCCTGTATTTAACAACTTATCCAAACAGCTTAAACAACAATTAATACATACGTCACAGTACGCAATGACACTGCCGTCGGGAGCACTTCATGCGAACACCTCTCCCCTCGTTTGCTGCCAGTGGAGTACAAGAATCATTGTAGATCATAATGAAATAATGTAATAAATGGCGAATAGAGCTGACCAAAACATACGTTATCATCTTTGAAGAAAAACTCATGAGAAAATTTCCAATACTCAAAGAAATAACACCTTCTAGCTTTACTGAGAGTTAAAATGTTTTAGACGTTAAGTTTGATAATAAGTGGCCTCCCGGTGGCATAACGGTATGTCTGCAAATTTACATAGCTAAAAACCGAGTTTCGAAACTCGTGGTGGGCAGAGAACAGATAGCCCACTTTAACAAAATTATACCCAGGTGTAACCTGAAGATGACTTAAGAAGGTCGAAACGTTGTTCTCTGCTTTATTAGTAGAAGTGTTAATACCCATACCAGCCGTCCTGAGATACATTTTTACTTAAAGTGGGTTTCTAGTCATCACGAAAAATTATACCCAGTATTCGAATTAGAATTAAATGCCAACACAAGGTGAAACATTACGTATACGACTACACTTATTTTAGTTTACAAAATACTTATTATACGTCTAATGAAATATGGGGCTGTGATAACACGCTTGACCACATTTACACCAATCTGCAACCTCTGCAGAACCGTACAAAACCCACCACCCGTCATCTACCACGATAAACACAAAACCTGTAACATGGTAAAAAAAACTCAATTATTCCGCCAGTTAAAAACGCGTTCTCCGGGTTAACTTGCAAATTTTATTAAAAATTCAAAAGCAATAATTGCTTCAGTACACAATTTTCCACCTTTTCTAATAAGCAATACTAACCCGTATATTAAACATGATATACTAACAAATATTACTTAATAGCAAGTGATGATTCTTTTCACGTGATTTAATGTAACGCTTTCTCAACATTCTTTATATAGGATTGCCTCTAGCTTTTTTATTCTTTTAGAGACAGCGAAAGGAAATGACGGGTGAGTAATGATTAATATATATATATATATAATTTAGCTTCAGTATTTTAGGTTGTTTCTGAAATATACACAATAATATGTATATAACATATATTTATATATTAAGGTAATATGTAACTTTAATTATTATATAGATCTTGTGCTCGTTCCATTCAGGATAACTTAAAAAACTGCAGGATTTTCTCATTTATTTTAGAACTGTCTAAATTGAATTAGGTGTAGCATGAGCAATTGTAAACCGGAATTTATTTCTGTTTTTGTAAATTGAGTGTAACTTAGAGTTCGTACGTTTTATTTTTACTTTTACCGTTTAATGTAATTAAAGCTTTTTTATGCTGAAGTTAGTTGTATAAAAAGTACAAAACAAACTTTTTGTATCTCTAGACGGCTGATACGGGTATTAAAATTTTTTGTTTGTCTTCCTGATTACTTCAGTAAAAAGCATGATTTAAAGGTATTTTTAGGATTATTCAACACATTATTTCAGTTCATTCTGTAAACACTGTGCAGGCAAAACGTATACTAATTACCATATACATTTGTTATAATTTATAGTGCTAATACCAGTGATACATATATTAACATGATATGGCATGGTGTGTTGGAAGTTTCTCAGAATGATCATAAATTAATTCTTGAGACGAGAAACCCACTCGAAATCGCGTATCCGTTTATACTCTTGTCCGTAAGACATGTGCCCGACAACGGTCAGTTGCAAACTTTCAATTTGTTAACCTGAAGATTACTTCAGAGCGTCGAAACGTTTTTATCTGCTTTATTTGTAAAAGTGTTAATACACATACCCGCAATTTTAAGATAATAAATTAAATACTTTACATTTTCATTTGATTAATATATTTGGTATATTATTCTACAAGATGTTTTTAAATATGCTTTTACTAATCAGGATTTAATCTAAAGTAAACTGCATTGATTTGTGGGACAAAATTATTTATAGATAAAAGCTGTTAGAGTAGGGCGTTTTTCAAATTCTTTTAAGCCTCTATCTATGTCTGTGTTATATATCATAATCGCAGGGCGGGAGCTTGTTTCGACACATTCGAGGAGGTGAATATATATATATATATGCTTCTACTACAAACAATACAACTACAACAAGAATTATTTTGAATATATTAATCGTACCTTGACCTTAATAAGAAGTTTCAAGCTATCCTATTTAATGTAAGCTAACATTTTTTACACAATATAAAATTAGTTAACAAATTAATAGAATCAGAAGCTGTGGCTTTTCTCATAAATGTAATTTCTAATGAAGTACTTTGTGCAAATTCGTACCAAACTGTAATAACACTAGCGTAATGGGCAATATTTTGTCTAGTATATTATTACTGTGTTATGGATGCTATAACTGTATTAGTGCTACTATGTTGTGTTTAAATGATGAATACAGTGATGAGAGCTATGAAACTGTTTAAACCAAAGAGAGACAGAAGCTATTTTGTGTACCAAATGGAATATCATTGACGGCTGTAATTATATAATAAAGAACAAAAAGGGCCATTTGGCCCTTCAGTGTTGTTCCTGCACACTCATCACCAAAAAGAAAAGATTTCCCATCAGGTAACTCATCAGTTGTGGAATTAATTGTCTGCATGGATGAGTTATGATATTGGAAGGTTTTAATTTAAACTGATGACTCAACCATTACATATAGATAAACTGCCCTTACTTCACTGAAGGCCAGAATTTTCAACTCCTGTAAAGATGATAAATTCTAACAACCAGGTACATTGTCACCTTTTCACAAGACTTTATAAAAGTTTTAGGGGGGAATGAGCACTTTAAAAATTTTCAGATATTGGACACATTATGTTTTGATGAATATGTAAACACTTGTGAAAAGAATATTCGAGTTGATGTAAATAATGATATCTGATTTAATTAATTTACCATTCCAAATACTGATACGTTGGTGGAACATGTTATTATTTATATCTCACCCAGTGTTACCACTGTGCATAACTTTAAATTATCCTTTGATTGCCCATGTCATTTTCTATCTGCAGATTCTGAAGATGTTGAATGTTGCATATGTTTGAGACAAAAAACTAAGGTTCAGGTTATTGCAACATAGCTAACCTAATCAAAATTGTGGCCAGTGCACTAACTGAATTTAAAGTACTGATATGTTAAATTTATTGATAGTTGTAATGGATTTGTTTAAGGGTAGGAGGAATTTGACCATCCAAATCCCCACTCCCCCAAATTAAATCCTACACACATAGATCAAATGTAATGTGTATAAAAATAAAACATATTCACATACTACCATTCTATTGGAAGTTTTATTTCTTGTATGCTAGAGGTCAACCAGAAATATCCTACAATAATAAGTATTCTCTTTAACCCTATTTTTTATACTAATGATATTACTGCACTAAAATATTATTTATTTAAGTAAATTATTCTTAAAAGAACACTGCATATTAACATGCAAAAAGCAAAATATGTTGCATAGCTATCAAGCTTTTTCTGGCTTTTTAACTGTGCCACAAAAATCATTAGAAATTAAACAAATCTGATTGGTATATTTAATGTGGGAACAGAAGTAAAACTGAAACTACACATTGTCTCTTTGTAAAAAAGAAAGAATTGTATTCTATTTCAACAGTACTACAATTACTTTTCTATTAGTTGTACTTAATATAGGATTAAAAGTCAGAGAAAACTGTTGGCAAGTTCTAAAAGGTAGGATTGACAGGTGGATGTGGAAAGAGGGTTTTTAATTTTTTATTTGATAGTCTGTGTGATAACACTGCCCCCTACAAAAGGGTAAAAAGAGACCTAGGCCTGCCTTTCCAAAAGTTGATAAATAAGATCTTCAGCTGAGTTTTGTGGTAAGCACTGGCCTGTTGCATACCAAGCTATCTTCAGTAGTTTTACTTGTTGCAAGGTTGTCCTTCAGTTTTCTATATCAGTAAGCTGCAAGTCTCTTTAAATGATACATTTTACTGTTGTTAATTGTTACACGAAATTGATGTTCTGCATACACTTACAGACACGTCAGGTTTTACTACTGAGAAAATGGATATAAGAAAATTTTGCAAAATCCCACATAAATCACAGGATTACCAAGAAAGTGAATTTCTCAAGGTAACAGGTGGACCAAGTGAGAAGTTCTGAAGGACTGAAGATAAAATAATCAATCATATCTGAAGACCTGACAGATAGATTTTTAAACCAAAGAGGCAGTATGGAAACAATGAAGCTATATCAGGTGAACTCACTTGAGTTGGAGAATTGCACAAGCCAAGTAGCAGCAGTGGTAAATCAACTCTGCCTAGGCCAACTCTTGGAGTAGGTGATCCAGCTAACATATCCTAAATGGCCAACAGTAGACCATTTTGACCTTGTCTTAATGAGCCTTATACTTTCCAAAGACTTGTGGATGAAATATTCATACCTGAATGATAAAAGTCATATCCTTAGCTTAAATATTCTATATATACTGTCAAAATTAACCATTTTGTCTGTGATCATTTTATTATAAGCACGATATGTCAAGGTGAGCAAGTTTATGTGTCTGAAGAGTTCAAAACATAGAAAAAGTGTACAGGTGAATTTTCACAAAACAATAAACATCTCAAACATGAGCAGTTTGGTCACATTTGAACAATGTGTGCAAATATAATGCTTATTTTTATCAACGTTTTCTGAGAAAACAGTAATGGCCCACATTAATTAAGTTCACCAATTTATTGTGGAAAAAATAGGGAATATATCAAAATACTTGCAGATTCATTGAGACTTGCAGCTGTACAAGACACAATTCAAAGGAGTTATCATGAATGAGAAATACCTGAAAATAAAGGAAACGTTTTGTCAATATTAAACTTCTTAAAGACTTATTCCCAGATCCTAAATGAACTATATCAAGGACCTAAATATGCCAAATATATGCACCACAGTGTACAAGCTTTATTTCAAAGAAAAGATATGCACCCAAATGAAAAGCCTGTAGATTTTAAAACAATGTTGGAATAAAATGTACTTGTTAAGTAAGTGTTTTAAATGCAGTTGCAGCAGGGTATGACTCTTATTAAATTCTTGTGACATATGGACATAAGTGACACCAATATAGACCATGCATAACAGAGTTGTAAACTTACTGATGTGATGAGAAACATGTACATGATTTTCATTATTCTTGTGATATTGGCAGCAGAAATTGCCTGAAATGTTGCCATTGATGTCAGTTACAGAGCTCCATGCCCTTTATAATATGGATGACTTAGTAGTTATAACTATATGTTGGAAGAGAAATGCCAAACAAGATTCATCTGTTATGAAACGAGCCATCTTGTTTCAGAAGTAAACAAATGATTTAGTGGGGAAATCTCAACATGTTCCACTACCTTTTGGAAACTGACCAAAAATCTAAATAATTTCTTGATTTTTAGGCTATTATATCACTTGCAACCTATTATAGGCTAAATCTTGAAGATATATAAATGAAATGAGGCAAGCTAAGAGAATAAATTAGCATTCAGGTGTGATATTTGAAGCATCCAAGGAGTTTGCAGAACATCTCAAACCTGTGTTTATGTGTTATAAAGATAGCAATAACTCTCCCAGCAGGCACAGTCAGGTGTGAAAGGAGCTTGAGTAAAGTAAAACTGGTCAAAATTCATCTTAGAACCAATATGACAGATAAGAGACTGATGAGTCTAACAATAATTAACAGACTCTTTCCAGTGGTTGTGAATTGATGATGTTGACAGGTTCATTACTAAGAGTCCAAATACAAGGTTAATACTGGTTTAAAGTTGAAGAAGAAGGTTATTCCAGTTGGTGTCTTGAAAAGTTTATACTTTTGACTAGTATTCATTAGTTCTCTCTTACAGGGGTTTGTTATTCCCCCTTTCTCCCTAAAACATGCTAGATATCCTAGAACAGTTATAAACCTTCTGATCCCTTCCAAGGTATGTGAGTACTTTGGGGCTTCAAAACTCAATACAAGGTACTTTTTTAAATCCAGTGCTGGCTCGTTATAACTTATCATGCTAAAATCTTGGAGAATATTGTGTCCTTTTCAAACTACACAAGTGTAAGATGTCTTGTTTTGCACCCCAAACATTTAGTACCAACACTGTCACTGTTTGTTAATAAAGGAAAAGACTTGGGTCTTTGATTAAATATCAACAAAAATTCTACATTCTGAGGAATTTCTAAGATATGCATCACAGTAGGAGGTAAAGAGCTGAAACAATTAATGCAATTTACTTGTATTTAGGACAGATGTCAGCAATGATGGCATGTATGGCAAAAGAGATAAAGTGAAAGATATGAATAGCAAAAATAGCTTTATTTCAAATGGACATTTTTTTTCATTATTGTGTGAAAAGGTGGATCCTGCTCAGTGAAATGCCAGTTGGAAGAAACTGAAAGTTGGGAACAGAGATTAATGATAATGTTCAGCTACACAGACGAAAAAATTAGTGAGTAAGTATTTTAATACAAACTTGTCAAACATAGGAAACAACTACTGGGCATATGCAGGAAACATGATGCACTATTTTGGGCATATATATAGATTTGAGGGAAGGTTAGTTAATATGATGGATAAAATTAAAAGAAGATGGAGAGGTAGACAGAAACCTATTTGAATCAGTGATGCTAAAAATGGATTAAAGATGAGATGCTTGAATTAGGAAATCTGGTGCAGGCAGCAAGAAACAAAGGACGATAGAAAACCATAGCTATTGACCTTCAAAAGTGGGGATGACACTGAATGATCAACAGTATGTATGTTTTGAGTTAAATCTGAATATTTTGGTTTCTTCCTTTAAAATATGTTGCCAATCATTTTAAGATGTCCATTATGATATGAAGTAAAATTATCACTGCTTATGTGTTGCAACTGTATATACAATGAATTTTTATAATTGCTTGTGAACTAGGATCTGGCCATTAAACACTCAGATTACTTCTTACTGGGCTGCATAATAATCCTTCAGCATTACCATGTGGCTGCTCTAAAAGTTATGCACAATAGACTTTCATTCCCACAGTATGATAGTCCAACATGTAATTGTGTCTTTTGGATTTTCCAAGTTCATGTGTTGTTTCCATGACACCTGAACCACTTGAATGGTGAATCTCTTACCTTATAAGTAGTAACAGTAGTGCATGATTAACATACACTGTAATTTTTCCATACCTTCCTGTACATTTTACAACAGTACACTAAATCCACTGCAAATTATTGTAGGATAAATGGAGAATCTTGCTGAAGGCAAACTGAAACAGGAACACATTTACAGATTAAATGCTTGTCAGCTTTAGTTAGGTTTGATAATGATATAGCTATCATTGATAGTTTATTCAAAGTAGACAGTTAATGTGACTGTCTTGGAGAAGTTGGCAAAAACCTATAGGCAATACAATGTGAAAGCCACAAAGGTACACACTATTTCTTTAATATCTGACTGGGACCAGTTCTTGGCCATACACTACTCCTGTCTATAATGTGACTGAGGAACACTGCTTAACTACACAAACTTTCTTGATTTCAGTTTCAAGCCTTTCTTTTTTCTCTCTCCTATTTTAACCATCTAAGTATAGACTATAAGCTTTCAAAAGTAGCTATTGTATTACATGAATTGAATGGATGAGAAAATCTGTACATATGTTTTTGAGTAATAAAAGCAATCATGGATGCTCTCTTATCATGCACTTGGGCTTACTTGTAACTGGAAGTAAGTTATAGTTTATTGAACCAGTAGGAATCTTTCATTGCATCCAGACACTAAATATTCATCTTTGATAGGACTTTGAAATATTCTCCTAATTCAAGTACTCTTAACTTATCATCAAAATTCATGGTACATCAAACAAGCTTATTGGTAGCTGTTTTTGTGGATACACACCATCTGCGTATTCCTGATGATGAACAATTTCTTTACACATATGACCATTTGGTATTGCAAACATTGAAAAATTTCACCAGCAATTCCTTGGTTTCCTGTTGTTTTTCTGAGCTCAGATGGTCTGTACAGTTCTTAGTAAATGATCACAAATATTCTAGAAATTGTTATTGTATTAAGTATGATACGATACAGCTATAACAATTTTAGCTACCACCAACTTCAGTCACCTATACTTCATTCACATCATTCCAGTATGTTTTCTTACCAGAAACTATATATCTATCTGTATCTAATTGTACAGTGCCCTTTAGAACAAAGCCAGTACTTGGAGAAATGGCTGCCTATAACAATTACACCTTAATTTGTAATCAGATGATAGTGTGTTGGTTTATCATTGCAGCAGAAGGTACCAACACATCATACATAATTCATATTACATCAAAGGAAATCACTTGTACATTTGTAAACACTGTGACATCTACCTTAACACATGCATTCCATATTTCTGAAGTTTAACTTGTATCTATTTGAATATTTACTCTTAAAGTATGGCTCACCTATTACATAGGCAATACAAGTAGGTAATTGCAGCATACTTCCACAAAATATCAGTTCTTTATTCAGAGTTAGAGATGATCGTCTGTATTGTCACAGAACAAGGTTCTAGCTGATTGAGCTAGTTACCATGCTTGTGGGTGAAAATGCACTAATGCTTCTACCTATGCTGATAATAACAACTACCAGTGACAAAAGTTCTATGTGATCCATGTACTGCACAATTTGTATTGTATTACCCTACTCTGATCATAAGAATACATGTCTTCTTATGATTTCAAACTTACATGCCTAAACATATCTTTCAGTGCAAATATTTCATTTGTTTTTGTAAGTGGCCATGATCTTATAGGGTTCTCACTTTAACTCAGCCCTATGGCTTGCCCATTCCTCCTTATTGTCAGTTATTGCACCACTTATCTCAAAGTCCTAGGATTCCAGGCATTTATTTGCCTGAAAAGCTTTCAGAACTTATCCAGGTTATCTGTGGTGTACCATTTGAACTGACAGGTAAACTTTTCACTTTGCTCATACTGTACTTTGCTTATCAGTGTCTTTGGACATCTTTATTGTCATGTCTGGAACCACATGTCTTTAGACTAAATCTGAAGAATATAGATACATCTAAGAGTATGTGTCATTGTTACATTCCTGATCATACTTAGTTACTGGGCTTTCCATGTGAAGGTTTCTGGTCACATTAAGCTCCTCATGTCACCAAATGAGATGCTGGACAGTTCATCTTGCACTTGCTCTTGCAGGCAGATGTGTCTTTTTGAGTTCTAAATTGTCTTGGCAAGTAAAATTTCATAATCACAATATAACAAACTTAAATGATATATGAGATATTACAAATGGGAGGAAAGAAGCTTTCAAAATCAAATACTTGAGTGTAACACACAAATGTTCTTTATAGAGTAATATATGATCACTGTTGATTACAATAAAACAGGGAATACAATTTATTGTCACACATTTATTTGCAGCAAATGATTTGAATTCCAATATGAGAGCTGGCTGACTATTAGTTCTTCACCAGATAAAGTCTGTGAAAGCTTTGAATATCATTTGAAGATTTCAGTGCCTATGTAAATAGTATTTTTAGGTCTGAAGTTTAAAGAACCCATGTTGTTGTTTTTGGATTAAGCACAAAGCTACTCAATGGGCTATCTGTGCTCTGCCCACCATGGGTATTGAAACCCGGTTTTTAGCATTGTAATTCTGCAGACATACCGCTGAGCCACTGGAGGGCAAGAACTCATGTTTTCTTTTATCAAAGTTAAGAGTACATTGTAGAAATTTTGTAGACACCATTGAGAAATATTGTTTTTCATACTAAAATATATTACTGATAATAAACATTTATAATATAGATGATGGAATAGGATTGTGTTAGCACTATTTTGCTAGTTACTTCCACATTAAACAAGTTACGTTTACAATTCTACAACACCTCACATATTTTCAAAGTTGCAAATTGTCTGTATTCAATCTGGAAAATTGTAGAAGAGCACATAACTAACAAATTGATATTAACATAATAATAACTAGGCTGGAAGTTTCCTTGCATTATATTGTATTAGTACTAGAGGGTTTTGTGTATTTTATTATTTATCAGTTTTCTAAATCATGCTATAAGTGATCTTGTTCATTATTTCTTTATTTTAGTGCATAGTCTTACAATAATGAGCCATACACAATACAAAGAAATGTAAAACAAATTATGTATTGGCCATAATCAGTGTGGCTAGTGCCACATTTGTTCTCTGTGGAAGCAAGTCCTGCCAACGCAATAGACAAATGTTTAGCTTTGTTTTGGATCGAATAAAATTCCATGGCTTCTGATTGGTCAAACTGAATGTATTTATGTTTCTTACTTAAAGCATACCAGTTAGAATAACTGATTAGGTAAAATATAAAGGTATTTGCAGAAATGTGCATTTCGCAGGTTTAAATGACAGATATGCAACTAATTCTTCAGGGGGACACATTTAATAATTCCTATGATCCCATATTACATCATAATACTATATAAAATGTGTCCAAAATGTAATATTTTTGTTGCTTTCTGTTGAATCTTGCATTTTGTATTTAAATATACTTTTGTAATTTTCATTGATTTATAGCTAGTGGTATGTTCTTTAATTGTGACTTTCATTGTATAGAAAGTAAGACTGAACCTGTCCCTTGGGATGTAGCAGAACTGCTGAAGTCAAGTCAAGATGCTTGTTCAAAATCATATTCTCCTTACAGTAAGTTCCGTGTTGGTGCTGCATTATTGTGTGAGGATGGACAAATTATAACTGGTAAGTAGTTTTTGGTAGGTTTTAATTGTAAGTTTAGTTTTTGATAACACAATGTAACACAAGTTTTGTTCCTGGATAGTATGTGTTATTTCTCATTTGATTATGTTGTAAAGGTACAGAAAATATTCAGTATTCCCTTCAAACTTTGCTTTTGTGACCTGGATAATGAAATTTATAAATTAACCTATTTTCTACGTGAAAACGGGCAAATTTGCACATTTTCATTTACATAAGGCCTGAATAAAACAACATGTGAATCAAGATTTACATGTATTTATACTAAAGTTATAAAAAAATGAACAAAAATGTTTAGAAGTGAGTAGTATTTTGAGATTTGTGACTGTAATGTAAATCACTTTCATGTATCAGCCCCCAAATAGTCTCCTATCATGTTTTTGTTATATGCTCTTTGGTAGCGGCATTCAAAGTCCAGTATATCTTGGTGGAAGCACTCGCCTTGCTCCTCTGAGTATGCTACGATATACTCCTTGAACTTATCAAGATGAACATTAAGGATATGGACTTTCAGGGAAATCATGCAGCCCATTTTGCTGTAGTTCTTCACCAGAGTCTCAACCAGTTCAACATAATTTTCAGCCTTGTAATTGTCCAAGAAGCCCCAAACCACTGAGACAAACCTGCCCCAAGCTTTTTTTCTTTTCAACTGAGCTTCTTGGGGAATTCTGTGCACTTCAGGATCTTCTTTATTTGTGGTCCAGTGAAGACACCAGCATTAACCTTTGCCTGACAGCTTAGGGAAGAAGTCTCGAAGGTACTTGAAGGCTGGAGATTCCTTATCAAAAGCTGTAACAGATTGTTTCATAAGACCCAATTTTATGTGCAGTGGTGGGAACAACACATTCTGTAAATCCACTAGTGGCTCACACTTGACATTGTGTCTCCCCACAGAGAACTTGGTCCATTATGGCTAGTGCTTCCTGTTCTAGTGCACTGCAGTGTCCCAGCTGTTCCAAAGGCAAAGATAACAGGGAAACTTGGTAAAACTTCCTTAGAGACCCATCAGGAATGCTACCATTTTGAAGTCTCCAATAATCTCCCAGCCATACTCATCATACTTCAAGGCTTCTAGCAAGGTTCTTACACTGTTGTATTGCTCTTTGAGGTGCAATTAATGAGCCAGGGGAAGAGACGGATACTTATACCTGTTATGGAACAGCACAACTTTGAAGCATCTGGATGAGATATCAATAAAGAGGTGCCACTCGTTTGGGTTACAGGCAATTCCAGTTGCATCACACAGACTGGATACATTGTAGCAGAAGCAGAGCCCGTTTTGACAAGTGAAGATGCTTGAAAAATGTCAGTGACGCTTTTTTTGACTTGTGACTTGCACACTTTAAGCTAACAAATCCCAATTCTTGAGCTTAGATGTCAAAAGCTCAGCATTCCACTTTATTAGACCAAGATCTCTGAACAAGTTACCAAGGTCTCTTTAGTTGTGGTAGTATGTGTTTTTCTCATCAGCTGAACCTCTGAAATTGTAATTTGGATTTTCACTGTCTACCTCCTCTTCTGATTTGCTGCTCCCTTCTGAGGATGGCTGCTTTCTCTCTGGCAGAATGGATACAGGGAGCTCAGGGCAGTGTGGTACTGGGGCAATGGATGATGGAAGGTCTGGATACATGATAGCAGATGCATTCTTGCCAACCCAAAGTTTGGAAGGGTCCACCATGCAGAACTAGCAATTGCTTGAATGGTAAGTGGGTTCATGCAAAATTCTTGGAATAGCAAACTTTATGGCTCTCTTTTTCCCTTCTGTACCATCCTGCAAAAGAGCAAAATAAAATTGTTATTATAAAGAATAAATTTATTTCATCCACAACTAATGTGTAAGAGGTTCATGCAAAATATTTTATATGTGATATTTTTTTATCCTATTGGAAATTAAAGGAAAGATATTTACATTTTAAAATGTCTAAAATTTGTGAAATATAAAATCTTACTATTCAAAGAAGCAAAAATTGTCTGTCTTACCTTCTAGAGTTTTTTTTGCAATGCTTGCAGGTAAAATGAGGTGTTCAGGGTTTGTCTTGATCCCTGACAGGCATGCTGAAATATGCCTTGTAGGCTTCACACATTTTAGCAGATGCTGTCACAGAATACTTTTTCGCTCTTGTCTTGCTAAATTAGTCACATACATAGCTGAATGTGTCTGGAGAATGCTTGCCAGCAGAATGTGTGTGATGAATGCTTGCAGCTTCTTGAGGCCATCTCTGATAAAATCAGATTGGTCTATGTGTTCACTTAGGCAGTTAGAACTAAGTTGAAGTGGTGATCTCCTGTATATATATTACTGTGGAAAGTTCTAGAAAATTCTGAAAGGTTCTTGAAAATTCTTGTAAGTTTTACAACATTGTAGAAAGTTCTTGAAAATTGTTTCAAGTTTGAGAAAATTCGCTATCAGCTAGTCAGCACTGAATCTACCTGGAATATTTTGGAAAATGGGTAAATTTGACATTTTCATTACCCAGGACACAAACGCAAAGTTTGAGGAGAAAAATAGGTCTTTTCCATTTACTTGAGGCATAAGCCATTGGGAAATACCACTTTCTGCTCAGGAACAAGAAAAATTAAACATTTTGTTACATAGTGTAATTACTGTATCATATGTAGAATATTGTACGTGTAAAGTTTATCAAATGGTTAAAATGTTGTTTTAAAATATCATGCACTGTTCTTTTTATGTAACATTTTTTAATAATTGTTCACTATGCTCTTTGGATAAGGATAATTTCACTATTTTTTTATTATGATGATTTTTTTGTATTTTTTCTAAATAATGAAATATTACAAGAACTGATATCTGTTTGACTGTAAACAGTGTTATCATACAAGTATGACATTAATTTAGTGCAGTCAAAATGGTTAAGTTCATTGCCAGTGTGAAATCAGTGTTTTAGATTGTAGTAAATTTGATTTCAAAAGAGCCATAACTCTTATCACTAGAAGAAATGGTGTTTTTCCATCGCACCATGAATAAAGAACTGAAGTCTAGCATGCCAAATCTCTTCTTTCACAAGAATAAATTCATAGGGAAAAAAACATTAGTTTGACATTGAAAGAGAGAGAGAGAGAGAAATTAAAGAAACCTTTTGGATACCAACTGAATACAGAAGATGACCTATTAGAGGTAAGGACAGTGCGTGGAGGTGAGACATATGAAGAACTGACTGGCAGGCAGAAGAAAGAGCTACAAGATTTAGTATGTCAGTAATGCAGATTTCTTCACAGAAAGATCAAGCAAAACTGACTTTGTGCAACACAAGATCAACACCTTTGAATTCAGCATACTGTTTACCAGTGATAATTGTGAAAAAGAAGAGGGGTGGTTCAAATTGTTTCTTTATTGATATCCAGAAGCTAAACTTTGTTATGAAGTCTAATTCCAAATTTGTGGAAAATCCAGAGACTATTATGATGAAACTAGACAGGGCCAAGTTCTTTTCCAAGATTGACAGATTATGATGGAAACACAGTCAAAAGAGAAGGTCGCCTTGGTGACACCAGATGTATGCTACCAGTTGAAGAGGATGCCATTTACATTAGTAATTCAGCAGCAACATTCAACCACATGACAAGAAAGATGTTGCATAAAACCAACAACATCAAGCATTATGTCAACTATATCCTGTCCCACACAGCCAAATGGGAAGACCATCTAAAAACACTCGCAAGGCTGTTTGGTTAAGTGAAGGCAGTAAATTTGACCATCATATCTTCTGAGTGACATTGGTTATTCTTTGCTAGACTTTGTTGGACACATGGTGGGTAACCAACAGATTGCCATGGAAGAAGCGAAGCTAACCATATACAAGATGTACCAGTTCTAATGACCAAACAGCTAGTCAGATCCTTCCTGGGGTTTGTGGGATAAGAAGAGTTAGTTTGAATGATTTTGGCAGAAAATTTTGAAAGCAGTAAAAGTTTTCTTTCTGCAAATGGAGGTGCTAATTTTGTTGCCTTGTTTTTGCATATGAAAATTAAAAGAAGAAAGTTTGTTTGATTTTCAAATTTATAAATAAATTTTATTTTAGGGTTTTGAGGATTTAAGTGTTTGAGAAATTTGTTAACATGTTCATGTCTATAGAAAATTAAAAAATGTATCATTCACATACCTCTCGTAGACCACAGGTGTCAGGTCAGAAGGACAATTGTTCAGCCATGTGATAAAGAAAGATATTGCTTAACAAGGGTCCCAGTGGTGAACCCATCACAATGTTCTCTATCTGGTCATTAAAGACAAGGTAGTTTTCTTTAAATTTGAAGATAAGTAGTTATGTAAGTTTCTATTTGTTTAATCCAGCCCTCAAACTGATTTCTTCTAAAGGAATGTTAGTAAAAAAAAGAGATTCAATGGTGAAGCTTGTACTTATATTTTGAAAGTTTTTAGCCAAAATAATTCAAACTGAACTTGGTCTTGACTCTTTTCTCAGGGCATACCTGATCTGCTCAGATGAAATCTTTATTCACAATGAAATAACTTTTCGTCAGAATACCTCGAGGGAAAAAAATCAGTATCCTTCATCTTTATTCAGAAACATAACACGCAACTTTCTTACAAAGAAAAGAACTCCATCTGAACACATTCCAAGTTCCCACTAATACTTTCATTCCTTACCTTGAAAAAAAAAGTTTTATTGTTAAAATCCAACTCAACAAGTTACTTCTACCCCCAGATTTAACTTCATATTGTTTTCAAATCATCTTTTTGTATCAATAGCTTGTGTAGAACTAGAAACATGTTACTTTCATTTTATGTTTGGAGGCTTTATATAAATACACATATGGTAGCTGTAAAGCTAGCTACGTAGGCAAGACGTCTCACCATTTATTAATACACATCTTGGAATACTTGGAAGTTTCTAATGGAACTAGACTTAAACTTCAAACTCCAACTAACGTTTATGTATATTCTCACAACAAAATGTCATCTCATCACATTTATTTAGATTTTTCTGGATTTTTTTTTTCTGGATGTAATGATCATGAACCATTGATAAAAGAAAGTCTACATATTATGAATGAAAACCCAAGCCTCAATAGAAATCCAATTTATTTTTCCTTGCTTGATTCAAATAACTCTATCTTTTTTTTTAATAGAATATCTTATAATTTTTCTAATATTATTCGTTATATTTTTATATTACTAATTGTTCTAAAGACTATTCAGTTTGTCATTTCAATAGATTTGCCAGTAATGGAATATATGTAATTCTGAAATATTGACTAAAGATGTTTACAATTTTGCTGTTGCTCTGCTATTTATCTGGAATTGCTGGGTGAAACTGTGGGCTACACTTTAGAAGGGGATTAAGAATGGGATATCTTTTATTTCAGTAGTGTTGCAACACCATCTTTGGAACCCATCATAACAGCTGCACTATTAAAATTAAATGATATTAATGTTGGATTTGGTTTTTTGGGTGACTTTGAATCTGCCAAATCCTTTAACAGTTTTTTACTTCTGTTAATAATATCATGTATGACACCTATTGCATATGCATGTTCTAGTGAAATAAGATCTTTCAACATTATATGGGGCTGTCCTCCACTGACAATTCTTACTAGTACAGTTTCATATTTGATGACAGCATTTTGTGGACTGTTGTTGGTTACAATACAGATGAACCTTGACCCACAAACCACATTCTTTATGTCATGTATAAGGACTTCTGCCTCTCACCTAATGACTTTAGAGAGTTTTGTTCCATTGGTGTAATTCTTTCTGATATCCACACCAGCTTTCTGTGTTACTTTGTATAGAAATTACATATCTGACAAAGGATTGACTTGTTTAGCAATTGTATATGAATTACAGAACAACACTGTTCACTTTATTTTTTCCATCTCCTTCAACTTGTGCATTGTCTGAATAATAAGGTATTTCCCCACAGATAAAGTTGTAAAATTGGGAGAATCAACTGTCTCCATAGCAGCACCTTTTGGTTTTGTAGTCTTCTGATTGTACCATGACACACATGCCATGTGGGTTTTGTTGATTTTATGTGCTCTGACTGGTTTAATAAAAAAACTGATCACATCTACTCAGGAAAGCAATCATGCCTGATTCAAAGTGATTTGTTTCTGTTGTAAGCTATTTCAGGCAATCTTAATATATTCTGGTGACTAGTTCTTCCTGAGACTATCTTTTTTGAAGAACTAACCATGGCCAAGTGCCCTTACAATGAAACTGAAACATACTCTTATTTCCATCATATTTTTTGTTGCAGAAAACTGACTACTGCTACCAGTAGTTGTGTCACTGTCACTGGTAGGTGGTTTACAACATTTTGCCCACCTTTATCCTCGCTTTTTTCACATGGAACCCAAATTTTAAAAAAATCTGAAATATGATTTACCCTTTCTACTGCAGAGTGAGCTTGAAAGCTCCACTTTTATACTTTGCTTCCAGTTTCTTTCAGAGTGTGTGGCATGTGTGTCCAGATTGCCTTAAAACAGTCACATAGTGGTGAAATAAACTATCACTAATATGAATGAATTTTAACATGATTTTCTGAACAAATTTTTTTTAAATACAATTCAGCAAGGGAGAGAAAACAAATGTCTGTGCTGCAACTTGGATGAAAGTCATATTTTTTTTGTCTGTGCAGGTTGGTTTCTCTACCATATCTATATATAAGTTGTGTATCTGCAAATTTTTTGATCATTTATTAATTTGATCATTTTGAACTTGAAATAGAAATACGTACTGTATTTCACTTTGACTTTCCTCAGACTATCTGTCTGTTTTTGTTGTCATTTCTCTTATTAAGTGCAAGGAATTTAACGTACTGGAATACATGTAGTCATTGCATTATCAATATAGTATCTGCCTGTTTATTTGCTGAATAGACAGTAAGTATAATTTATCTTTTACCAGTCAAGCTACTTAAGTAGAGAATTTACTTCAAAAGCTGATGTGATGAAATGTTTTAAGAGTCTATATTAAGAATGCATTATTTTACAGTGTACTTTACTAAGTAGAAGGTACTGTCAACTCTTTGTAGCCTAAATAGTACAGAATCATTTATTAATTCTTCTTTTTATAAACTTCAACCAAATTTGTCACATCCAAACACATACAGAAATGTGACTAACATATCCACTGTAAAACATGCCCTCACTCTTTTGTGACACACACACACACAAGCATGCATGCATACATCTGATCAGTAAACAGAACATATTCAATACACAGGAAAAGTAAACATTAGTGAACTTCTGAACTTCCCTGATGTTGTTGTTACTGCAGTATATTTACTGTGTTAATGCATAAGCATTATCGTACTATATTGTAGTGTAGCAATATAGTTTCAGTTAAGTAGGAGGATGACACAGTAATAACAAAGTTTTACTAGAAAATTGATAAAAAATAAAATTCAAATAAAAAGCTAAATTAGACAGTAGAAATAGTGAAATTATTATTTTACATTATTAAGTCAGTATATATATTTAAGACTACTGTAATTTGAATCTCCTAAACTATCCAAAAAAAAAAAAAAAGAGATATTATTGGAATTACAGCCAAATATATTAAGAGTGAGGATGGCCAACTGTTGAATTATGCACTCTAATCATTATTGCTTCTGCTTGTATGAGATATTTGCATTCCTAGAGAACTGGACATTGAGTCTGTTCATTGCTATGTTAATTTTTATCTATGTAGGTAAATTGCTTTGATGAGAAGTTATTAATAATATTTTTTTCACATATATCAGTCTGAATATTACTTGCTACGTGTGATTCCTCTGCTTAGAAATAAATGTTATGTTCTTACTGAATTTTTAATTTCTGTGCAAGTAAAAATCACAAGTAACTTAACCAACTATTTTTACATATTGTTGGTTATCCTCACTATTACTGTAGTAGATTTAAAGTCAAGATGTTTTGATGTAGAATATTTGCACTCTAGAAATTATTTTATTTATTTTTTATCATATTGGTAAATTAATGAAAATTTTTGACAGAGCATGTAATCTGTCTTGCTGTTTTACTGTTGTGTGACTGTAGTCCTGAATTTGAAACACAGTAGGTCACATATTTTACCAGAGTTAATGGATAGCCATTAAATTGCCTTTCTTCTGGTAAAGAGTTTTGTTTTTTTTCATTTATTTCTGAGTGTTTTCAGTTTACCTTTGATGAAAGTAATTGATTAGTTATAAAGTTGTCATTCATTTTATATCTGAGAACCTGGAACTTTACAAAATTTTATGAACTGACTTAAAATATAAATTGTAGAATATGGAGGCCACATGAGTTTAAAGTGTAACATTCTATTCTCTTACATGTAGGGTGTAATGTAGAGAATGCTTCTTATGGACTTACTATTTGTGCTGAAAGGACTGCTGTTGTGAAAGCTGTATCAGAAGGCTACAAGGTGTTCAAAGCAATAGCTATATGCACGTAAGTTAATAAACTGTTCCATAATTCCTCTTTTGTTGTGTACAATTTCAGTATAATTGTCTTGAACCAAGTTTTTAATGTCTTCCTTGATTTAATTAAAGTTATTACAACCTAGTTGTCAAATGAAGACTTGTGTTTTAGCACATTTATAGTCTATGAAATTGCTAGTGTGCTTTATTGCAAATTAAAATATTATTTAGATATTATTTCAGTTGTACAAACTGTAAATACAGGTACCATCAGAATAAAAACCAAATGGTAAAGATACTTTAATAAGAAAAATAAATAAGACTGAAATTTTGCCAAGCTTGCTTTGTAAATAGAATGTGTTATGAAACAGATGTGTTTTTCACATCATTTCTTATTTCAGGCAATAAATGCTATTTCTTCTCATTTTTATTTACTTATGTATTTTTTGTCAGGATTTTATTGCAATCAAAATTATCAAACAAAAAAGGCCACTATAACTGACTCCTCTGAAAATTATCACACCAAATCAAGAATGGTAAAACTAACCTATGCTTTAATGTGTGATAATTTTGGCATTAGCTATATGCTGAAATAGCTGGTGTTAACTAATAATCAAAGCAAGCTGCCTAAATAGATCAGAACTAAAAGTAAACCTAGAAATATGTATAGTTAATTAAATGTAGTAATTCAAACTAAATTACTGAAAATGATTAAAATACATTGTTGTTAACAATACTTTTGGCCATAAAGCTAATAATATTTCTTGAGGTTCTGCCACACCAGATTTGTCCTACATTTGTGTCCTGATAGCTATGCAAAATAATCATTAGTAAAATGTAAAATTTAAACCATAATTTGACAAAAGTTTCTGTATGTATGTCTGATTATAACTGGAAAATTGTTGAACCAGTTGGGAACAACTTGGCATGTACCCTTTGAACCCCTTGGGAGTGAAGGGGGACAGCTTTGAATCTGAATCTTCTACAGAACTTCAAAAGGCCCTAATGTCTTCCTTGTATAGTGAATGGTTTCATTAACTTATTGTCATGCTAGTAATATTAAAATTGTGGGAAAATCTCAATTTTGAAACTATTTTGGTTGTTGTATTTTGTATTTGAATGCACTAAGTTTATAAAGTGTAAAGGCAGTGTTTATTTTACAGTAATTAAAACTATTATGTGATATGCCAAGACTACTCACATGCAATGTGAGGTACATTGAGTTCTGAATTAACCTGATGACTGAGTTGGGCATCTCAGTAATTTCAAGTTTAAATTGAAATGGTACCCATCAAACACATCTAGTATAAAACACAGTTTAAACTAAATATTTTGATAACAAAATGACAAACTATTCAATTTGTATTGTAAGAGATACCAGATATAGCAATGCCTTCAAAGTCTGCATATTGGGGGAAAGTATTAAAACTCACAAGTTGATGGTACTGGTACTCTAAGTGTCTATAAACAAATGAAGAAGCTTACACATAGAAATAATAGTTAAAAATCAAAATATAATGGCAATATTTTGATTACTTAGATAGTTGGAATAATTGAAGAAACATTAATTTTGATAAGTGGATTATTTTCACTGTTTTTAATCAATTTAATCCTAATGTGATTTAAATATTATTTTATGTGGAAATAATCAAGGTAATTTAGTTAATTTTCCTGCTATAATGAACACTCACATTTGTAACCTTTAAGGCCTTTCTTAGGTACTAGTTAGCATAACTAAAGACAAGCAAAAAATAGTACTGTAAAGATATCACTTCATGCCTCTATGGCTATGCATATATAACCTTTATTTTAACCAAATAAAACATTTGGTACACCAAGCATATCTTTGGCATGGAATTGACATATCCATGTAGAACAGTAAGCTGTTTGTATGCTTCACTTCTTATATACAATTTCACCTATTCATAAACATTTCATGGCCCAGCATGGCCAGGTGGATAAGGCACTTGATTCATAATCCTAAAATTGCAGGTTTGAATTCCCATCACACCAAACATGCTTGCCCTCTCAGCTGTGGGGGCATTATAATGTGACGGTCAATCCCACTATTCATTGGTAAAAGAGTAGCCCAAGAGTTGGCAGTGTCTACCTAACCCTCTTGCAATTGTATGTTTTGCTCACTTAGTCCTCAAAATTAGGTCATAAAGTGTATATAAACCAAAGATGAATACATTAATCAGGGCAACATGTCCTGATGGTATTTTTCAGTATGAAGAGAGACACTTAATACACAAGCAGGGAACAAAGCTTCATCATAGTAAACAATGGGAATCTCACCAATCTGCATTGGTTAAATATTTTTGATGAAATCATAAAATTAGAGGCAGCTTACCAAATTAAATATAAGTTTTGTTATGTTTTAATCACATAGTGTTGAAACACATCAGCAATTTGTAATCTAAATTAAAATTGTAGTATTTAACACTACCAAGATGTGTTAAAACAGGTGCAACAATTTTATTTTCAAACACAGATATTCCTCACTTTTCAAATAATTTAAAACTGCAATCATCTTTTCTTTTTGCTGTTTATGAAGTAGTAGCTAAGATATGCCAAACTGTTGTAAGTTTAAAGAAATAACCTCCTTTGTCCTCTCCAATATGAAAAAATCAATAATCAAAAATAGAGCTCACTCACATTACACATTGTTTTTACAAAATACATGTTAGTTTTGGTTTTGAATCACATTTCAGTTAGAATGTTTTATTAATCAAATTAAAAATGTGTAAAAGCTACTAACCAAAAAAATTATGAATCATTTTATAGAATAATTTGTCTATGAGAAAATGGCAGAATTTTTCATAATCATTCAGAAAAATATGGATGGATAGCCCTACATGTTTTAGTATAGTAAGAACTTTTGCAAATTTTAATTTTACCTGGATTGGTTAGAGCCACCAACTAAATTCAGTCATAACTGAAATTTCAAATTAGAAGGAATTTTACTTTTAAATATTGCAGTTATTAATAAACTCTTAATGTTTGAAATTAAAAAATGAAAAGGGACAACCAATTCATAGTTGATGTTTTCATAAAATACTACTGCTTTGCCATATGGCATTACTAATGTTGAGAGTTGTCAATATCAAAGCCCATTTGGTTGGAATTTCAGAATGTTATATGAGTAGTTTGTTAAAATACAATTGTTATAGAGTGAATGAATTTGTGGGATGAATATATGTATCAAGGGTTTTCCTTCCTCAGTCATGGCTGCAGTGAGAAAGTACTCATGGACCTTTGCAGCACTGACAATGGTCTAATGTCTAAGAGAAGAGCTATCCTTGTCCAGTCAACTCTTAAGCTTTTTCTCCTTAGTGCATAATTCTCATTCCTGGTTGTAAGTCCTTTGACTTATGGAAAAAGCGAAGAGAAGAGTTGAGAAGAGCACTGTCAGATGTTAAGGTTGTTTTTGCCAATTGTCAATTACAAGGCTTATTTATACTTTAAAAAGACATAGGTAAAACCCTTTGTTGTTGTTGGGCTTAAGATTATTTTACAGTTGGTGTTTGTGACTTGTTGGTGATAAATTTAACAATAAATGAACAGTACAGACCACACTTTTTTACAAAATTGTATACACATATTGAAAACAAGTTAAAAATATATACAACAAATTCTTTACACTAAAAAGATCATGGGGATATCATAAACATTATATGGTTCTCTTTTTCTTGTTTAAAGTCAACTTAGACCTATTCACCTACTTTAGATGTTCAGTTGACAAGTTGATCTACTTTTCCCTTCTTTTATATCACTGGTATTTTGTGTATATTTCAATTATAACTATGACAGGAGTTACCACAGTTGTATACTGCTCTTCCAGTAACTGTTGGGACTTCTTTCTTCAAAGAATCCTCTGTTCCCTTTGTTAAAGTGCACTCAAGCTGATATGATTATTTTATAACTACACTTTGATGGAATAAGTTATTCTTATTGTCTCCTTTTCTACTGTCAGTTTTCCTCTAACGTATTAATCATTAGGTTTATATATTAACTGGTAGGCCTTTATCCTTCTAGATCACTTAACTTTACTTGTTAACTTTACTTTGACCATGCTTTTTCTCATAACTTTACTTTCTTGTCTACTCAGACTTTGTCTATCTGCTGTTTCCAATTCATTTCATACTGCTTATTTGTTTATTTCTAAATTGTTTTCTTGCTATATTCTCCATATCAGTGACTAACAAATGCAACTTTCAATAATCATCTGCTTTTAACTCTTTTATAATAAAAACTAAACAATCATAAAATATTCATTCGTAAAATAAATTATTTAATAATATGTACACTATACTTTATATCATAACAAGCATAAACAGACACATTCATTAAGAGGAAAACAGACCCACCATAATAATAGGATATTTTTCAGTTAACATATTATGGAACTAAATATTTATATTTTTAATTGTTGACTGACTATGATGCAAAGAATGGAATTAGACACAATGTACAACACAATGAGAAAGTCTTTATTGTTAACAAACACAACTGAAGTTCAAAACAAGTATATTATGCATCACATTTACTTTAAGCCTTTCAGGCAAAAATAAATGGGAAGAATCAAAATGAGATAATCATATATTCTGTGTTAAACTTTTGATCCAGGCTGATGAAACATACCATACATTATATATAAAAAAAAAAAATAGCAATGCACTTCTTCTCATGATGCAAGTGCTGTCCAGTGGTCACTTTCATTACAAAATAAGGTGTGTGTCCTTGGGGCATCACGTGACTTGCAAATGGAAAAAAAAAAATCTGTTTATTTCTATACAGTATTTGTTTTACAGGAGTCTTACCCCTGAGAAAGTGTGCAAGCAACAAATTAGCTGAATGACCTAGTTGTGTGAATAACTAGTATCAAAGGAATGTAATGACTTCTTTGATTGTCTTTCTATATCAAGACTACTTGCACTGTATGTAGCAAAATTTGAAAAAAATTGTATATTAAATAAAAAGGGTAGGAAGCAGTCTCTTAGGAATTTTCTTACAAGAAGAATTTACAACAGTATTTCAATGATACCATATCCATTATTGGTGATGATGTTTCACTCAATATAGCCTGAAATATCAATTAAGGTACAAAAAATGTAGTATTGTGAGAATGCTGTTTATATAATCCATTTGTTAGAATAACAATTGTGTTGTGGTGTTAAGCTAAAAGTAATGTCAAAATTATGATCACTTAATTTTTTATAAGACGATGTATTTACCTTACTGTAGTTGTAAACACTGTTATTGGAAATTTCTAAGAATAAGAATATATATTACTATTTCAACCACACCATGTTTGCTATATCTGTTGCTCACAATGTGTTTTGACCAATACCTGAGTGAATTGGGACAACTGGGCTACAGAATGCTGCAATGTTTCTTTTGCCTTGTATACCAATAGTGCTGTGTCATTCATCCGTAATTTCACATGTACTTTCTGTTGGGTTAGGTCACTGTAAAGTTTGTTATGCTTTACAGAAATGAGAGTGAACTTTTACACTGACATTTCAGGTGACACTTTGAAATTATGTTTTTATTTATTTCTAGGTGGGATAGAAATGACAAACAGTCACATGGGTTCTGTAATTATCCAGGGAAAGCTAGCACTATTGTTTTGGGGCACAGATATTTTTGTTGGCAGAAGAAATAATTTGGACTTTCTCCAGTAAAGGCACTTTCTTTTGTATTTAAAACCTTTATATATTCATTGTATTTGAATGTGTTGTGCTGGTCAAATAACAGATTGTTTAACTTTCTCTTACACTGAGTTCAATCTCTTTTGTTCTTCATAAAATCAATCAGAGTCTGTGAATAACCCCAAGCAGTATCATATCTCCTTGTGAAAAACCTTGAGGGACTAGTTAAAGAATATGTTGGATCCTTCAAATTGTAATTATTATTTTAGCAATAAAGTGTGTTTTTTAAGGTTAAGAAATTTAGTGCTTTATTGGAGTATATATTTTTTGGTTCTTATTTGAATATTAGAAATCATGAGAACCCTCTTTTAGCCTATGCAGCCTTTCAAGTTCAGGACTCGTTGATGTACAAGCTGGTTGTTAAATAATTTAATGTATCAGTACAGGCAAATTGCTGCAGTATTAAAGTTTCTTTATTAGCATTAATTTCATTTGGTATCAGAACATTTTACCAATTTATATGTTATAAAGCTGAGCAAAGCATATCTTTTTATTAATTTAACATAGTTTTGGTTTTATTGTCAATGTGTATCAATTCATTTTGTAAAAAAGGTAAGAAAAATGTAGTCACTTTTCTCATGTTATTCTGTCCCAGCTTGAAGTAATGTTCCATTAACACTTGTTAAAAATAGTCAATTAAACTAAGACTTTTTGCAGTCATCTAATTGGAAAATGTTTAAATATGCTTGAATACAATAATCATCATAATTACCACTAAATAAGCATTAAAATCCCTTCACAGTAATGAAACTATGTAGAATGAATGGAAACTGCCTCTTGTGGAGAAACAAGTGTAGAGGACAACGCTTTGAAAGTCTTCCTCCTTTCATCTTGAAGTCAGTGTGTACGTGTAGGTGTTGTCAGTCTTTTATAGTGTCCTGGTGGATTGTGTTATGATTGATTGGATTATTACTGTTTCTGATTGGAGGAGAGATTTCCTGTAGATTCAACCAATGGCAGCCCAGGTTACTCACCTCTAACCCAGAATCTCTGTTTAGTGAAAGTTTAATAGTGTTAATATAAAATGATTCTTTGATTTTTCTTGTCTTCCAGACTTTGTCTATGTCAATGATTCTGGTTTTCTCCCAGTTTATTCTGTGTCCGGTTGATGTGACGTGCTCTGCAATGGCCAAATTTTGTGTTTTCATGAGTCCTGTACTATCTTTATGTTCTTTTATTCTTGTCACGAGTTTTCTTCCTGTTTCTCCAATGTATGTATTGTTGCAGGAACACTGAATTTCATAGATGATGTTTTTGACATTAAAAGACCGACAACACCTGCACACACACTGACCTGAAGACAAAAGGTGGAAGACTTTCAAAATGTTATCCTATACACTTGTGTCTCCACAACAGGCAGTTGCCATCAATTCTACAAAGTTTATTCATGAATACTCTGCCTAAACAATCTATCAAAAATATGCTTCATAGTAACATATTCAAAACTTTTATTTTTATTGTGTATGAATGTTAATGTGATGAAAGTACTGGGATTGTTACAAGGTCTTTCACATGTAAAGTAGAACCTTGATTAATGGGTACTGTGTCATTAAGGGCAGATCTTTTCACTATTTCTTATTTCAACTATTTGTAACTAAAATAAATATTGCAGTAACAGGCACCTTAATATTCTGTATTAAGGGCAGTGTCTTTAATTTCATTTTTTATATAGGCACTCAATAAAGTGAGCAGTTATCACCATATGCTTGTACATTGTACTGCTAAATTCCAAACATTCCAGAAGGATGACCAATATTCAAATGCTTATGATATTTACTGGATTGGCTCCAAACCTTATAATGTAATGAACATTTCCAAAAATTCATAGTGCAATATTAATACTCTGTAGAATTCTCATTGTAAACACAATTAGATATGTAAGCTGATAAATTCCAGGGGTCCAGTCAGCTTATTTCTATGCACTTGCTTTGTTGCTCTTGAGAGTATCATATTACAGTGTCATGTAAACAGTCTAGTCACACAAATGGTGATTTGTTGCTTTACTTTCAACAGATTAGATTTCTATTTCATTGGCAGTAAAATAAACACAGAAGATAAATGTTTAGCAGTTCTAATTCTTAAGAGAAGTATTTTGAAACTTTGTGACCAATAGTAAAGAAAAAAAGGGCACAGCTAATCCACCCACTGAAACCTTCCATTGACAATACTCCATGTACAATGTACAATCAAAAATGGGGGGTGGGATTAAAATTCAGACATTCGGTATAGTCAGTAGGGAATTCAGCTTCGTGTGGCTCATTTTTTATATTTAGTGCATCTTGCTTTGGAGGGCATTTGGACACAGAACAGTGCTCTTAATGTTAAGGTTGTATTGTATCTATTGTTATACCAATGTTAGGCCATTCAGTTTATCAGTGAACATTTTCAGATATATTTAAACTTATTAAAAGTTAAATAGTAACAGGTTTCTGTTGGTTTTTTTTTTATTAGGGATGTGAAAGACAAGTTTATAGCTCCATGTGGTGCTTGTAGACAAGTCTTAGCTGAGGTTTGTAATTCCAGGTATTTTTATTATGATACTGATAAATTTTGGATGTGTTAATAATATTTTAAATATTTTACAACAATAATAAAAAGTATACCAGTAGAATATTATTTTTTCTTAACTAAAGAAGCTTATTATTAAAAAATCTAATAATGTAATTGTACTAACATACTTTAAAAACATTTGCTATTAATAAATATACTGCCACAGTTTCTATTACTGATTGGGTTCTTTTTGACTATACAATAAAAATAATACAATACCCAGTCCTCTTAATGATAGTGAAAGTGGTTTATTTGTTGAATGTAATGTACAAATTCTATGTGCTATATTACTTGTTAAGTTTTCTCTTGTATTAAAAGAATGCATGACGTCAACCAGGACAGTCACTTCTAAATGAAAGAAAAATTAATTCTTGACAAATGTCGTCATCTCCTATTTTAATAAACATTTGTCTTGTTTTGGAAACAAATATTTAAAATCTGCCCAACACACTTTGTAATTGTTCAGTGCCATAGTTACAGATTTATTATATAATTAATTATGACTCTTATGTGTTTTTGTACATCAGAATTTGCTTTTCTAAATGTCTTGAAAATTGGAGATATTATTTCACGCCTAGGCACTTTGGAAACATCTAGGTATAATGTATCCTGCTTACTTCCTCCTCCCATTATCAAAGAATACAGAACATTAAATTAGAGTAGTAAAAACATATCTACAACACTGCTTTCTTGCTGGATTGTGAAGACCCTTGGACAATCCTAGTATACAAATAAAACAATAATATATTAAATTTAAATTTACATATGTATTAATAAAATCATTACTTACAACTAACAAAAATTACTATTCATAGACATAAAAAATCACTAAATCCTTAAGTTAAATCACAGTACAGTCACAATTCTGATTAACAAGACAAAATCTTCATTATTTGCTGTCTAAACTGATTAAAATGTTTTGAAGGGTTTTCGTTTTTGAGATGAGATGAGATGTCCTCTTGATCTTTATCATTGTTTACTGTCTTATAACTGAGAGAGATCTCAACAGGATTCCTCAATGCTTCATCAGGTTAACTTTTCTCTGGCAAATTCATCTCTGAAGTTGCATCTTTAAGCATTCTGTATTCTTGAGCAGGTTGACTCAACACTGCCAAGTTGGTTGATCTCTCACTGATGTACTTCTATAGAAGATTGTAGCAGATGACTTTTTGCTTGGACTACTTGTCCTTTATGATTCTGTAAACTACATCATTGTTTCCACTACAACATAAGGTCATTCCCAGTATTGACTCAATTTAGAGTTCATTCTCTTTTGTAATAAGAATTGTATGGTGGTCATAAACCATACTATGTCATCATGATGAAATCCAGTCTTATCAGCATTTACATAATAGCAACTCTTCAACATGTTATTAAATGACTGATGTCTTTTTTGGATAAAGTTGCATAGGGCACCAATGTTATTCTTTAATCCCATTGCCTCGTGTATCCTTTACTGTACGTGATACAAAGTTTTAGTGTCTAACATTCAGAATTTTATAAAACTATTTTTTGTTTATGCTATACTAATTAGTATAGCATAAAACCTCACTTAGTAATCCATATTTTAATAGTATATAAGTTTTAAGTTCTTGATTCTAAAAGGCAATATTTAAAATAATCCTGAATTTCCCTAAGTGTGATACACTTTCTCTAGGCACCTTTATTTTATCCACTCCCCCTAGGAAAAGTATGAAGTTAAATGTAAATTACTCACCATAAAATTGTTATTGCTGAGACAACTTTAATTTTAATGTTTGGTTACTGAGCTATCAAATAGAAAATCAGACCCAACCTGCCACACCCACCTGTCACATCCTCTCTTTTGGGATTTATTAATAGTTTTCTCTTACAATTAATTATATATTACATATAACTGATAGAGAGTCGATGCTTTCATCTATCAAATGATATATTGTATAACACTGTGTTCTGAATAGATAAGTGTCAGTTTCACATATAATACAGCTTTTGTTTCGGTGAGAATTGCAACAGCTAACTTAAATGAATTTATAACAGCTTTTGTACAGTTAAATTGTGATTATAAGAAGAAATTGTATGCTTTTTGCATGCTATTAGTCTATATCTTTGGTACATTATTTAATTAAATAAAAATTGTTTATTGCATTACTGCCATTAGTATAAAAAGTAGGCTTAGTTTTCACTAATAATTAACAGCAAAAAAAAAGAAGATTGGTTAAGTACTTATTATTTCTTGTTTTTGATGTTAATTTTTATATTTCATATCATAAAAGTAACTTAAATATTTCATGGGGCACCCACATAAGCAACTTGTAGTAGCTTTTGGGTAATATAATTTGATAGTATAACGTGAGCTGCGTATACTCTGAGTGATTTACAACTTATAATGGCATGGATTAAGTATTATTCCATTTAACCATTGTTAAATATGGTTCATGTGGCAAAAACAATAAAATTTATTTATGAATAGATGTATACTGTTATGGGCTTAACCTACTTCAGATAAATGAATGTAGTTTCATCTCACAATTTCAGGTCATTCTAGAAAGCAAAAAAAGATAATTGAGATTCCTAAATAAATATCAATTTTTTGTGTTTTGTTTTTAAGAAAACTATATTTTCTGTGAAATGTTTATATTATAACTATAGAAAGGATTGACAAATTCTATAGATTTCATAACCACCACAAAAAATTAGGAAGTAATTCTTATTTACCCATTTTTGTTCTTATATGACTGCAGCTTGCAATAAGAAACCACAGTTGTTTATTTTAAATAGCTTAAACTTTTAATAGTATACATCTATTTATACTTACTTTTATTAACATTTGAACTGTGTCTGATGAATAACGTTGGTACACAAATTTCAGCTCTTCAGTGAACATGCAGCTAATGTTAATGTATTGAATTATGTCATGCATAAACTGCTTACAAGCTTACTTCATGAGGAATTTTTAATATTATTAGTATCATTATTTGTTGTCTTACTTATCTAAGTAATAATTTTCTAATTTTTACATTTTAATTATATTTATAATAATAAATAAAGAATACACATGAAAGAAAAGGAAGTACAGCACTTGTCTGGGTGTTCTTAGTTTTTGCTGCTTAAACTTAAACCCATGTTTTTAAAATACTAATGGTATTACTACAGTAATAATTTTAATTAAATAATGCTATAAAAATAAAAAAATAACATTTTAAAAAGCAGAAAATGTTCTATAATTGCTGGTCTTTTTATCTATCATAAAAGGTATTAATTTAGCTGAATTCATCATTGTGCTTCCAATGAAAATAAAGTTTGAGCTGAAAGCGAAATACATAATTCTCTCTACAGCAAACAAAGTAATATGATATGCTATTTGATACATTATGGCTTTGGCTCTCTGTTGGTTATAAATTATATAAAAATGTCAGAGAAAACTATTGGTGATTTATGAAAGAGAGGATACGGCAGCTGGGTGTGGTGAATGGGTCAGATTTTCTAGTTTATGGCTCCATAAGGAAATAAGATTGAAGGCTATGAAAATTATACTCTTACAACACTATGATGTGTAATTTACATTAAATTATGTATTTCTAGGAAGGGTGGTAAATAAATTACAGAAGATGGAGAAACATAAACTTGTAAACCATTTTTTTGGTGACTAATATCCTTTGATTGAATTTTGAATTTGATACTGGCATCCAGTTCATACTAGGGGAGACGAGGATTTTTTAAACATTTCTTTATATAATGAAGAACTTAAAATTTAAATAATAATAAAATATTATTTATTAACTATATTTTAATTTTGAAATTATTTGTATGCATGTATAATAAAGTTGTTTAAATAAATTTTGAATATAACTCTGTAAAAGGGTTGTAAAATGCACACTTTGACTTACCTCTTACTTAAGGTTTAAATTGTAACATCAAATTGCCACAACTGGATTCCTGCAGGAAAGGTTGTCTTTCCTTTTCTTGCTTTGTTAACGTGCACTAACCAATATCAACTCTCCAGATCCAGTATTGAAAACCATTTTGATCCATATGAAGTATCCAGAGTAGACTCAATCCTTGGGTAATGGGTAGGAATTTTCATTTGTGACTTTGTTCATCTTCAAGTAGTCTATGCAAAAACATTTTGTGAATCCATCATTTTTTTTCTTCCTCACAAGTACAACTGATGATGTTCAAGGACAATTATTCCTCGCTTTCTTTCGTGAGTCAGCTCTAGACAAACCTGTGGCCTGTGTGAACTTTTTATTTGACACATTTACTACTGTAAAATTGACAAAAATTTCTAAATACAATGTTGATTTCAGCATCCATTAACTAGGGTGAGAGTCCTGTGCAGAGACATTTTTCCCACCCCTAAGTGAGGGCCCTTAGTAGGAGTCATCTGGGTGACATTACAGCTATGTCTCCAATAATGAAGAAAGTAGCTTGGTGTTTCATTAGCAGGTGATGTAATCTATGGCAATTTATTGGCTTCAAGATCTCCATGGCTCTTAAGTCATACATTTCTTGTAATTGAGATGGTAAATTGTCTGTATATGAAGAGTTCCAACACTTTGTCTCAAAAGTCACTAATTCTTTTGGTGTTTTATGTGGAAGAATAACCTATGAAGCTTCATATCTTGAAATGTTCTAACCATAATTGGCTTAAATTTTCTGTTATTTAGATCCACAAGAGTTCATGCAGGTATTAATCCTTCAGTCTTTCAGGGCATGCTGTAGTGTATAGTTCTGGTACACTTCAGCCATTATATGTCTGTTTATTCCTGAGAAGTTCTGGTATGAGTAATTAACTTCATGGTATACAAAAGCTGCCCTCCTTGTTGTCACTGTAAGATCAACCCCTAGTGTTATAATGCTTGTATAGTGCACAGGGATTTCTTGTTCATAGACTGTGAAACAGTTTAAAGCAAGTATAAAAAATACAGCCTTGTTTGTACATGAAGTGTATTTCTGATGTACATTTATTTTGTCTAAATCGGTATCATATAGGAATTACATAGTGCAGAGAAACTTCCTATTGTGAGGGTGACTTTCCACTTTTTTCTTTGCTGAAAACTTTGTCTATTTGCTCTCTGCATCAGTCCATCTATTTTCCTCGTCTTTAACTTTTGGATTTGTTTCTTTAAATAATACATTCTTTCATGATATAAAAAGATTGTTTAGTATGGATATTGTTAATTCATTTTTTTTGTGTGTGAATATTTGGTAATTTAGTTTTGTTCATAATGAGAATTAAAAGCAGATAATTATTGAAAGTTGTGTTTATAATTGATTTATGTTGAGACTATCAAATGTTGTGTACCTGTACTACACTTGTACTATACCTATCTATAGTACTGATGTCAAGAATATAGAGATTTGTAGATGATTAAGTAATAAATATACAAATAGTATAAGATGAGTGGGAAACAGCAGACAAGAAACAGAAAGAGATGTTTGGATAGAGAAAGAAAGCCTAACAGTTAGTTAATACATGCACTACAGTTAATATATCTCAAAGTGAGATTAACAGTTTTCTGACATTTTAGGAGAGTAATTTGTCTCATCAAAGAGAGTTATGAAGTAATTTAACCTTTCTGGGTGGACTTTGACAAAAAGAAGATGATTATTTGGAAGTAGACCTATATGGGAAAACAGATGTTTATTGGAAGTAGGCATAAGGAGCAGATGACTTGAAAAGTATAGGATACAATAGTAGTAACTTGGTGAAATATAACTGAACTAAGTTTGGATGGTTTGGTGATAGTAATAGAGAAAAATAGTTTGGTTTGTCAGCTGAAATTATAAAACAAGTAAATAGGCCTAATTGGACTTTTGACAAAAGAAGAGAACTATATAATGCTCATGATATGCCTGTGATCATCTATACTGTAAAGAATTTGTTGTACATATGCTTAATTACTTCTGAATATATACATTATTTTGAAAGCAAGTGAAATGAATGCTGTTCATTTATTTTCAAATTTACCTCCAACAAGTCAGACACATACTGTAGAAGAATCCTAAGCTCAACAACAACATATATATTTATACTATTAAGAAGTATAAATAAGTCTTTTTAACTATTAACACAAACTTTAATTTCTCACACCTTCCTTATTCCTATTGAAACTGTTGCAGTATTTTCATCATCAAAATGTAGTCTACTTAATTCATTATTAATAACTTATCACAATATTAGGATGAAATCTCCATTTTTTTCCACATTATTACTTTCCTTCACCTGTCATCTTTCAGGAACAGTTTCTAGCAATAAGTTAGTTTTAGTTAAAGATTTAATTCCTTCTGTTCTGTTGTTTATTTGCTCCATTTTGAGTAAATGTCTCTAATTAAAGGCTTTTATTTTCAATTCCTCTCAATATGTCATATTGAGTTTCATTTGAAACACCTTTTGTGTGGTTTTCTACTTTGAACTAAGTTAGTAAAATTGTCTGTTGGACCATTTGAACTCTTTTAGACCTTTATCAGAAATAGATGATGTTTCTGTACTATTTAATTTGATAAGTTCATAATTTATGAATGTTGAATCTATTTATTTTTACATGCAAATTTAATTTATTCAAGTTCTTTCCCCCAGTGGAGAGCTTTCTTTAAAGATGTACATCTACTTTGCTTTAGACTAATTCTCAAATACTCATCCAGTACAGAAACTGGAAATCAAATGCATGCAAACAAATCCATCAAATTCACACAGAGCATCTGTTTATGGTAATTAGGTAATCTTTTCCACAAGTTTGTCTAACTCTACTCTTAAACATTCAAAATTTGTTTGAGAAGAAAGTTATCACTGTGTGATAGTTGTTTTGGCTCTTAGCTAGAGGATTGCTTAATGTTTTTAAAGCTGGGGAGTAATCACAAAATCAATTAATACTTTATTTTATGACAATATGGTAAAACCACCACAAGGGCAGTCTCTTAATTGTAGATGTGGTTACTTTTTCTGCTGTTAAATAAGATAACTTGATAGTTTATAACATTATTTTTAATCTAGTTAATAATTGTGATTATTTTTGTATCTTGTTTGTAATAATAGAGATAAAATATTTGATGATACCTCTGAAACTAAACTGATTTTTTTTTCAAAGTTTGGCACTGACTGGTATGTCTATGTGGCTAAACCTGATTTGAGTTACAAGAAATTTACAGTTGGAGAGTTTCTTCCTCACAGTTTTAAGCATGAAGATTTGAAAATGGAGAAAGTTTGAAGTGTTTACAGTTTTAGCAATCAGCCTATATTTTGATAAGCTATTTTGTTTGTTGCTTGTATTTTTATCTATCAAATGATGAATATGTGGAGAAAAATTGATTCTTATATACAACTAATTTTGAGTCCTATCATTTGCTTTTACTTGAACAAAATTTACAAAAATTTAAAGTATTCTTTAAGAATATATGCACATTTTGACGTTTAGATTGGGGTCATATTTCTTTCATGGAATAATTACAAGTTTTGCAAGGTCAGTTTATTTTTGTGTGATTTTAATTTACTTGATTTTTTTGTTTTTCCTAGTTATGGCTAAAAATCATCTGCCTTTTCTCTTTTTGTTTGTGTCATATGATGTCTGATTACTTCTTGCACCTCTTCATATGGCTATTTTGGCTTTTATTTTATACAGCTAGCTAGGAAAAGGACTTACTGCCAATGCAATATGTTTTAATATCATAAGCTGTAATCTAACTCTTTCATTATTCTATTTTACTTGCAAATAAGGGTTTGGGCAAAAAAAGTCATTACAAAAGTTTGAGATCTATAATAACTGAAATACTACACTGGGGCTATAATTACCCCAGGCAACCACCTTTGTTCTATTTTACTATGCACCTAATTGAGGGTTAAATGAGAATATGGCACACTTGCATTCAAAATTTTATTCCAGGTTGATGTATCATCATCAGTGACTTTGCAGATAGGTATCACATCAGGTCAAATATATCAAGAAATTACAAAATTTGTAGAACTTTGTTTTAAGCTTTTAGTTGTTTCTTAAAGAAATTTTTTGATTAATGTACACAGTTTTCATTTGTTCTCAACTGTCTTTAGCACTGCCAATTTTAAATGCTCAGTTGTATGTGTCATTGGGTATATCGTACAATAATATCATTGATAGATATATATATACTGTGATTAAATTTTTATATCAAAAAGTGGAATTCTTTTCTTTTTTATGTTGCTATTAAATGTCAGGTTTGAAATATGGGAGAATCAGTGAGGATATGGATGATAAGGTTTAAGTAATTAATGTAATAGTATATGTGTAAAGCCTGTTCTGTAGAGATAATTTCAAATGATTGTAGTTGCTATGTTTGTAAATTTGTATGTGAAACTTTGTTGTTTCGTTATTAAGGTGCACTGCATACACCTTGTATTTTGGTGGTTGTTTGGTCAAATGAACTCATAACCTAAAAGAATAGGTGTAATGTACAACAGATGAAAAATTGTGTTTTCTATTCCCATAGTGAAAAACACCAAAGTAGCAATACTTTATCAATGAGGCTAATTTGAGAGATTGTAAAACAAAGTAAAATATCAAGGTATTTTGTGAAGTTAATTCTCATTCTCTTGTTTTACCATATATAGTTATTTTTTCATATTTGAACTAATTTGATAATTTATTAGTGGTGCTTTATTTTCAGTGAAGCTATGTATTCATTCACTAAACCACAGTTTACTTTTAACCACATCATCCTAAATTAAAGGGTTAATTTATAAGTTCATACACGTTCTATCCTGTCAGATGACAATATATATACCTAATTATCATTGATTGACAGATATATATATTTTCATACACTCACTGCTATAAAAGACTTCAAAATTCTTAAATTGTGAATTCTGGTGAAAAAACTCCTTTTTTTTTAATACACAGTTCCAGGTTTGATGCCAAAAAGTACTGCGTAATTTTACGATCTTCCTTACACACAGAATGATTCTTCAGTTATAAAGGAATACTATTATGGAAAGTAAGATAATGATTACTACATTATTTTTTTTTCAAAGAGAAATTTCATTTGTTTTGCATTTTTTTACACTAAAAGTTTAATCACATAATTATTATGAAAAGGATGATAAATATAGTTTTAGGATGAATATAAGTCACCCTTAAACATAACATTTAATTTTTGTTTTTTTTTAAATGAAAAATGTTTTTTGTAACTGATAGGTAGCTTTCTCCACATTGGTTACAAATTCCATTTCCACATTTTGTCAGCATCATGGAAATTTAATTGCTCAGACATTATCATAATGTTTTGTATTTAGAAGTCTTTAAAAAGATGTATATATTTTTCAAAACTTGGTATTTTAAACAACTAAACCTGTTAGATTTGGAATCTCCTATAAAAAATAATTATTTACTTAGTCCTTTCTTAATTTACTTCACTTAAAGTATTATCATCACCATAAAAACATGATTTTACTGTATTTTCAAAACATATCCAACCTTAATGAAAATACTTATGCAATCTCCTTCAAAATTCCTTCATTACTGTAGCTTCTACACACCTCAAAGCAAACTATTTCACAGGCTGATTACCCCAGTAGAAACGTCATAGTGCATTAATTTAAATCTTTTATGATTGTTTAGTGTGTTGTCTAGATTTATACATTTTAAATTTTGTACTAAAAATCTCGTGTGTGTAAATGACAGAGATCATATTGGGAACTGACTTTTATGTAAAAACAGGGATGTAAGGCTAGTCTAGCTTCACAGTTTTATTAGTTTTATTAGTTCTAAACAAATTTGATAAAATTATCTTCTTTGCAGAAAATAATAAAAATGTTTTGGAAAATTTAAATTATGAAGTGAAACTTTGTGAAAATTCATGTATATCCATCTAAAACAATACAAATTTCAGCTCCTAACAACAAAAAATTCCTCTGCACTATGTAACAATTACACTGCCAGAGGTTAGACTTCAAATAACATAACAGATGCAACTTGGAGTATGACAGAGTAGAATGCAGAAAAGGTGGTCCAAGGATTGAGCTGCTGATGAATTTCTTTGACCAACTACCTGGAGAGTGTTCTCCCAGTTACAAGACAGCAAGTGGCAGTAAAGAAAAAAAAACAATCATCCAATCTTTGTATCATAATAACCAAAGATATTTGATGACAGGACAGTTTAGACACTACAAATCAGGAAATAAATAAATACAAGTTTGTGATGGCTTGGTAAAAAGGGTATGGGGACATTATTATGTGATGGTCAATCCCACTTACCATTGGTAAAGAGTAGCCCAAGAGTTTTCAGTTGATGATAATGACTAGCCGCTTGCCCTCACTTCTAAATTATGGACAAGTAGTCACTGAGTAGCTTTGTTTGAAGTTCAACAAAATAAAAAGACTACCTCACTGATTAAGGCTAAAATTGTGCTTTCTACATTCCAGTATTGATTGAATAATTGTAGTATTATATGTAAAGAACAAATTTATTGGTAATTATGTAATTTTACATTAGATTTGTATATTATGAAAGTTCAGGAGGCATCACGATCAAGGAAAAAGGTAATGCTACGAACTATGTTTAAAATTTTAGTTGAGACAGTTTTTGTTGTTTGTGAATGAATATTTTGGCATGATAGAGTGATGATATACAACTTCTCAACATTTCTTGAGGCTTTTGTTTTTGTTTTGTATACATGATCACACCAAAAAAAGTATATAATAACAATTTAGATACAAAAGGATAAACAATGCTAAGTTTAACTAGCACATTTGTAACAATAAATGTTTTACCCCTTGTGGAGTTTTTGTAGAGAAATCAAGATCTAATGTTACGATTTTGTATTACTAAGTATACAAAGAAAATCTCCACCTTCTTTTTATATAGGCCAGTTTGATTTGAATTTCACTTAAAACTACATAAGGGCGATCTCTGCTAACCTTCCCCAATTTAACAGTGAAAATGTGTTTTTCTTATAGCAAAATCACATCGGGCTATTTGCCGAGTCCACCGAGGGAATTGAACCCCTGAATTTAGCATTGCTAATCCATAGATTTACCTTTGTACCAGCAGAGGATAGCAGTGAGAGACAAGAAGGAAAGCAGCTAGGCATCACTGCTCACTTTTATAACAAATAGTGGGATTGATCATGACATGGTAATGCATTCATTGCCAAGTCAACATTGTTTGGTGGAGGCCAGTATGAGATAGGTAGTAAAAGCTAGAATATTTTGTGTGCAAGTTGAAGACGCAAATTTAGTATCTATAAAATTTTTTTTCTAGATAATTTGTTAAAAACTTACTGACTATATCAAATATTGTTTTTCCATTCAAATTTTGGGGATTTATTACATTTTATCTTGGTATTTCAACATGGAGGTGAGAAAACTTTTCTTTCAAGTCATAAAAACCATTTTATGCTTATTAACAATTTGTCTGATTTAAAAATAATTATTTATTTTCTGACTAATCAGTTTTGTACATAGTTCTATATATATAACCAAAAACAAAAAACTAAACTTATCCAAAAGCACTGTATTTGCCTGAATATAATGCACACTCAATTTTGAAAGGTGGAATTTAAAAAAAAATTCTCTTTTTACACATCAGCTGTACAAAATGTATTGAGTATTTTCTAAACACAGTAAATAATTAACAGTGTATTAAATATTTTTGGAAATCTTCCATTGAAAATTTTTTACATGTTAATTTCACAAAACTTTTGTGCTTGGTAATACATTAAGCTAATTATTCATCTTCACATAAATCTTTATCATTACTGTTGGATCTACTTTCTTGAATCTTTGTTTCATCCTCTTCTGATTCCCATAATGTAATATCATCCACTGCATTGGATATGCAATATTTGTTTTAATCCTTTAATGATTTATGGTGGTAGCTTCTAATAAAATGCCTAAAACAACTGAATGTGTGCAAATATAATTTACAGTCAATTTTTTGAGGGAAAAAATTGTGCACTATATTTGGGTAAATACAATAAATTAATGGAGGCCAAATTTGAACTTTCAACTTTCACAAAGAAACGAGAGTGGGAATTTTAATATACATGATTAATGGTGCACGTTTTCCATCAGAACATCACATGAGGAAAAACTTTCTAATTTGGGTTTAGGATGTATAAAAAAGAACAAGTAAAATATTATGCCACACAGTTGCTAGGATAATCAAGAGCCTGATTTTGCATTTAATGTTTGGAAAGAATTGCAAAAACTAAACCTAATTTTGGTTGCATGAAAATGTGCAACTGGAGAAAATCTCCAGTCTTGATTCTGAAGCTTCAGAAATGAAAACTAATTCTAGAAATTGGCCATTTGTAAAACAACCTTTATTTAACACTGCAGTTTGATCAAATTTAGTGCCAAATTAAATGTTTTTATTAAATTATTAATATTTTTACTATCAAAAGCATTAACTACATGCTTATAGGACTAAAATTATATGATTGTAATCATGCATAAATAACTTAAGATACTTAAAAATTGTTAATTTAAAAAGGAAAATGGGAATGCCAAAAGTTTAGAGAGAATTTGAATCAAAATACAAAGATTATATTTTGAAGCCTACAACTTGGGACTCTTTAAAAACAAAACAAAAAAAACACTAGGTTGAAAATATTATTTTCTTAAGCTATAACTCCTTATTTTGCCTCCACTAAAAGTATTAAGTACTGCAGACATGAAAGCAAAATGGTGATTTCTAGTCTGTAAAAAATAATCACTATTTCCAGCTTAGTTTGTTTACTTTTTGAAGCTTCTAGTTGTAAGCTTCAAAATATAATCTTTGCATTATGATTCATCTTGTCTTTGTTTTTTAATGATCCCTATTCCCTTGCAACATTTAATTATTTCTTAAATTTATTTTGTCCATTTACCAATAATGAAGTTTAAGCTACATATGTAAATATGCATTCAGTTGAATGTTTTTCAACAGTTTACTGCTGTATTGTTTTTATTTTTCCACCAACAATTACTTAATGAGATAGGTAGTTTTGTGCCTGAGGTTTCATTATACATGCATTTAATATAAGTATGAAAATCAGTAGAATAAACAAACACAAGAATAAAGAACTCTACGATTTAGTACTGGAATGGCTTCAAAGATACACTTGGCTGGTAACAATGAAAAAGATTGCTAAAATCTCTCCTCTTTCATATGCCAATATTACATGACAGTAGTTTTATAAGTAAATTTTTCCAGGTTCAAATAGAATATTAATAGCATTTTTTTTTTTTGTAGGCTTGTAAAACAAGAAAAATATAAATAATAATTTAAAGACAAACAGATAAATTTTGTTTAACAATCACAAAATCAACTTTTTGTTATTAACAATATTTTAGCAACCTTAGCCATAGAGACAGAATGTGTTGAGTGTTTGTTTCAAGATAAAATCTGTTTTTTTAAGATGGTTTTTTGTCCATATGTTCTATTAAAACTTTTTAATTTCTCTACAAACCCTGTTATGATGAACCACTGCTGTGGTTCATGATTTCTTATTTTCATTAGTACAGAAATATTTTGGAAGTCATGCATGACACAAAAGATGAATTTATACAGTTTAATTCAGTCGAAAACAGAAAGAGCATTTTTAATGTTTGTAAGAAACTGATAATTACTGTGAGATCACATTTAAAATGAAATAAACAAAATCAACACCTTCAGTAAAATAAATGTAACCTAATTCAATGAAAGTGAGAATAAGTTTTCTTAAATACATTTCTTACTTCCCAATGCTATACTAAATGTTGTACATTGAAACAAAAACAGTACTGGATTTAGCTCAAGGAAATACTTTATGGTTAATTTTCAGTTCACAGTCTTCCTTTATGTAAAATCATATATATCACTGAATTTATTTACTGCTGCTAAGAGCATATAGATGTAAAATATTTTTGTTTCAATATGCATTCAGTAATCCAATTACAATATAAAAATTTTACAGTCTAGTTTCAAGATGTTTGTAGGTCTTCAGTTGTATTCTCGATCGTTTTGTAATGATAAAAGTTGATGGAAGCAATAAAATTATTAGTTTACCTCTTTACAGACTTCACAATCAAATAAAAGTACAAATAGAAGTAACTAGAAAATAAAACAAACTAGAATATTCTATGACAGTGGTTCCCAAACTGTGTGCCATGGAATATTTCATATTTTTTATATATATATAGCTATATATTGAAATCTGTCAGACAACACGTGAACTACTAGCAGAAGGTAATTCATAGTTTTAACATCAGATCATGCTACATTCCTTTCAATGACATTCCCAAATGTTTGAGATATATTTTTAGTTGCTTGTACTTTTGGGTACACCTGTAAGTTCTCAAACTTTCTCATTTCTTAGATTTTGTATATAAATACTTGTCGACTCTCCATGTCTGTCAGTAATCAAAATAACTGAAGAGTGTTGTGATAAAGTGTTTGTGATGTCCAGTGAATTATCTTGTTGATTTTTAGTCCTTGTGCATAGAAAGGGAAAGATTTTTGAACATTAATAAGAAGTGTGGGAGTGAAGAAAAGAATGGCAAATCACAGACCAGTGGCAATGTTACAAAGAAACAAATATCTGAAATATGATGAAAGTTATCCAGATCTTGGTTTTACTTTGGTAGATGTCAATCATAAACAGTGTCTGCAATGTATATTATGTCTAAAAGTTTTGGCTCCAGAGTGCATGCTTCCAAGTAAACTAAAATTCCACTTAGAGACTGGTCATCCTAACATGGCTAGTAAATCCTGTGATTATTTTACCAGAAATAACAAAAAGGTACATTTTTGAAACAAGCATCAATACCAAGCAATGCTTTGCTAGCATCCTACAAAAGCAAGACAGCATATAGAGTTGTGAAATATAAAAAGCCTCACACCATAACAGATCTGATTTTACCGACTGCAGTGGATATGGTGAACATTATGGTTGGTGAATCTGCAGAAAGACTGCTTTCAAAGGTGCCTTTATCCGACAATACTATCAGTTGTAGAATCCAACACATAACCAAAGACCTCAATAATCAGCTAATTGCAAAAATGAAAGGGAAGAAATTCGAGTTACAGCAAGATGAGGTGACGGATAGTAACAAGGATGCTCATTTAATTTGCTACGCATGGTGCATGGATGATGACAAAATTGTGGAAGACCTTCTCTTTTGTAAAAGTATCATTGCAGGTACAAAGGCTCAAGACTTGTTTGAAATCCTTGACCCTTGTGTGTGAAAACAAGTCAGACTAAGTGCATTGGTGTCTGTACCAATGGTGCTTGCTCTATATCCAACCATTATGGAGTATTGCAGGCACTCATACAAAGCAAAGCTCTTGATGCACTGTGGACCCACTGCATAACCTGTAGGGAAACCCTTGTATCAAAGCACCCAAGTCCTCCACTAAATCTAGTCCTGGAAAGTGTTGAACTTTATAAAAATTCAGTTACAGAAGGAGAGTTTTTTTTAAACTGTTTGAGGATCTGTGCATACATCTTTGTTGTACTATGTAGTTTGTGATGACTCTCCCATGAGAATGTACTGTTACAAGCATTCAGATTACGATAAGAACTCTACTTTTATCTCGAAGAACAACAAGACAATTGTGCTAAAAACTTCTTGGATACTGATTTTTTGTCAAAATTAGCATACCTGTGCAATATCTTTCAAAAACTGAATGTGTTAAATCTCTCTCTGCAGGGAAAAAAACACACACATTCTGAAACTTGCAGAGAAGGTTTACACCTTCAGGAAAAAGTTACTACTACAGGGAAGAAAAATGAATGAAGATGGTGGCAAAGACTGTTTCCCCTGTTGCAGCAGTTTGTTACATCCAATGAAGTTGATTTGAGCCACGAACTAAAATCTGTTTTAGAGGAGTGCTTAACACAGCTTAGTGACTGTTTTGAAAATTACTTTCCAGAAGATATGGAGAAGTTTGCATGGATCCAAGACCCATTCATGTCTAAGGCCCCACCTTAATTTACCTCTGCTAATAAAGAAAATCTTATTGAGCTGTCTTGTGACAAGACTTTACAAACAGTTTGGCAGCATGGAACTAAGTGATTTTTGGATATCAGTAGAAGAAGAATATTCACTGCTAAGTGCTAAAGCTCAGCAAATCCTCATTCAATTTGCAATGTCATACCTCTGCAAAGCTGGGTTTTCAGCAGTTGCTGTGATAAAAAGCAAGTACAGTGCAAAAATCAATGTGGAACAGGAAATGAGGGTGGTGGTGTCCAATCTGATTCCAAGGTTTGAGAAGGTGTGCAGTGCCCAACAGGTGCACACATACCATTAGTAATTGTGATTATTTAAAAATGAAACAAAAATATTGTTTTCACTTTCAAGTTATGTATATCATTCTTTGAAATGGCTATTAAGTTGTTGACATAAATATTTATTAAGTATTAAGCTGTTTGGACCTAACTACTCAATAAACAGAACTGTTAGGTTTTCTTTTTGCCTCAGGGCACTGTGGACACCATGAACTGAGAAAGTTTGATTATGCTGTTCTACAAAATTTTAAAAACAGGAAAAAACATTTACTTCTATGCAACATTATTACAAATAATGAAGCAATTGTTGTAGTAATTACACTTGAATAAATAAAGTTTTGATTTTGGTTTAAGTTGCATATTGCCATTTTTATTTTCAAATACAAAGTCAAAATTCGTCAATACAGAACAATAATGCTATGAAAGATCAAATTTTTTACATTATTTTCACTGATATAATCTTTCAAATCAGCATTTTTATAATTGTTTATCAGAAACAAGTTTCTAATTAATATCCTACTACATCACAAAACTTTTGCAACTGTACAGAATTAAGAAAATTAAGGCTCTCTTGTTTTTCAGTAAGAATTAAATATTTTGGGTAATATTTTTCATTGTTAATTTAAATAACAGTAATACATTTTTCACAGGCATCAGTACCTATTTTATATTTTTAACTGGAAAATAAAAACGTCAAATTTTGACCACATTTCTAAACAAATGTCTGATTAAAAGAAATATTACTCAAAAAACCATGTAGGTAATATAAATGTGCATAAAATTGTTTGATATTTCCTGCCAAACAAGTTAATATATTTAGTTTTCCCTACTCATTTAACATTAAATGAAATACAATATCTGAACAAAGTAAACATAAAAGTATTTGGTAAACATAAGTCTTGACAACTGTTTGCAGTACCTTTTTCTCTCTTCAGTTACTCAGTTACCAAAATGGACACCTATAAATTAAAAGTTAAGTTCTGTTAAAAATCAGGCCTTGTTATATTTACCTTAAGGCTAAACATTTTGCTATAGCAATATATGTGCATGTATATGTATAGATTCAATTTCCGTTTTAAGTTTCAAAGTTTCTTTATATGATATTGATCCTAAAATGACACACACACACATACATTAAACATGTCGGATACTATAAATTACATCACGTGCATACAGGCTACATATTCACCATATAATATACAACAACGAGGGAATTTTGTAAACAGAATTTTCAGTATGATTTAAATAATCCTTAGTTTCAGACATTGCATTAAATATCAAAACTATACATTATATTAAATTTTGGCACATTGTACTAGCAGATCAACAACACTTTGGAAAACAGCTGTTTGCCCATTCTCTGCTTATGGATATAGAGTGAAAAAAGGAATATGCGGAAACAATTATGTGTATAGGTGTAAGGCCTATCCTGAGTGATGTATATGAATGGATGTTTTTCCTAAGGTTTAATAAAACCTTTTTGCAGTGTAAACTTTAAATAATAATTTCCATGTTATGCTGTAGCATCAAAAGGATTTTTTTAAAGGCTGATTTTCAGAGTATTCTTTATGCTGTGTTATGATAATAACGATGTTGCAATTTCATGTACACATGTAAATATGTTTCATTACATTTTATTTCAGTTTCATAAGATGTACGATTTATAATTTTTATAAATTTTTGTTTATAAATTCAATGTTGATTGAGTTCTGAGAATTTTGTGTGATCAAGTTACAAATACAAATTGAGTGAAATACCACAATTTGTTTAATAGTAAAAAATAATAAAAAGCTTCTTGACCTTGAATAGTTCAAATAAAACATTCAGAATATTAGTAAACAGTCTGCACAGTGATTCTTTGGTGAATGATATATGTAAACTATAATCTAGTTATCATGTTGACTTCTATGCAAAAAAACAATAGAGTCACAGGACTGACAGCATCTTGAATGTATCAAAACCACAGAAGTGATTAAGTTTAAAAAATCTCCTTCAATTATAATAAAATGCAAAAGGTTTTCTACCTGTAATCTGATCTGGCATTTATGAAGTGCACACTGATCTGAAACTTGTCTAGGGGATAATAAATAGAAACATTGTGGTTTAAATCACCTAATACCTGATCCGTATTTGATTTTCCTTGCCATTGTCTCATCATTTATTTTCATTTTTTTTATTATGTTTCATAGATGGGATATCTCCTCAATACTTCAAGAAGCTGTTATTGCATTTTACTCTAAAAATTAGACCTTGTACTTTGACAAATGGTATAATTTTTTCTTGTTGTCTGTGCATTATTAGTGTGGTAATGAATTTATTCAATTTAAATTAGTTTTAAGCTTCACTCATGATACTCTGGTTTTGTTCATTCTCTCTCCCTGTGTATATACTTTCACAAGTTTATTTCTTCTTGTACATTTTAAATCATAACAAAAACATGCATTTATCATGAGAAGAAATGAGATAGATGTCTCCTAGTGAGATATCATAAGACTTCGAATTGCAAGAGAATTGCACACTAAAATAAAACAAAACAACACATAACAATTTCATCACATACAATTGTGTGTGTGTGTGTACACGTGGGTGAACAAAAAAGTGGTCTCCATTGGAAATGTTGCTGATGTAAACCTACGTTTTTAGAGTGCACTCAATGAAATCTGTTCAAATATGATTAGAAATCTTAATTTTAACACTGGCTTTCATAAATACCCAAACTTTTCATGATTTTAGTTACATTTTCTCATGAAAATGTTGTACACCTGCTGTAGTTTCTTAGATCTTATTCCAATTAACATATGAAATGATCAAACAAATTTCTCTGCAATTGTGGAGCTGTTAAAAAACATCTTAGAAATAATGGAATTTATGTTATGGAATAGCTAGGTTAATTATCTGATATGAATCTAACTGAAAATTTATGGGCTGAGTTAAATCGATTAACAGACAGTAAGCTAAACACATAATATAAACTTTTTGATGTACTCAAAAAGGATGGCAGTCAATCACTGAGGAATATCTGTACAAACTAATTGAAAGCATGCCACACAGAATGTGAAGCAGTAGTGAAATACAAGGAAATACTGAATAAATATTAGCTTGTGAAACAAGTCTGTTATTCTGAGTTTATTTTTACATGCAATTATTGCAGAAAAAATTGTTTATTTTAGTCTAATTAGAATAACAAGCTCTAATAAACTACAGCAGGTGCACAACACTTTTTTATGAGAAAATGTAACTAAAATTAATAAACGTTCTGGTATTTATGAAAGCCAGTGTTAAGATTAGGATTTGTAATTATATTTGAACAGATTTAATTGTGTGCACTCTTAAAAATGTATAGTTTTACATGTTATTTCTGTTTCTGTTAACATTTTTGAATGGGGTGTTGTTTTTTTTTGTCCATCCATGTCTATATATATATAAATAATAAAATATACCACATTTGTCATTTCAATAAAAATATTCTTCTACAAATGAATATTTAATAAACTTTGTTTTCTAGCTTTATGGCTTTGATTCTGCTATATAAATTTTTAGCAAATCTAGTTGATAACAGTATCTTGATATTTACAACTATACTATAACAAGTAAAGCTTATTAATTCTGCAATGTTTCAAAAATGAAGCCTTATTTGACACTTATATTAAATCTGGTGTATTTGATATTTTTAAACTAAGCATGTACTGATTTCTTAAGGCACTTTTTACCTAAACATGTTCAGTCTGTAATGATTTAAAAATTTAAAAACATGCTAGATATTGAACAAATAAAAAGCTAACATTATTAAAATAAGATTGTTTAGAATTTTCAGCAAATTAAACACTAGGATATTTATAATTAAATTTATTTGCATTGTAACTGATTAATTACCTCTTAAAGCCTACAAGTTTCAGTGATAAATGTTTACTTACCATCCTATGTAACATTGGCACAAATTCTCATGAGATGTGGCTTGTTTAATAAGTAAGTCCACTTGTTCTGGAACCTCTAAGGTTACTTCTGTTCCAAAGTCCCTGCCTAATTAAATATAAAAATAATCAAATTTTTATTTATTTCTATTTAGTTCAGTCATATATAAACATATTTTGGAACTTGTATTTTCTTATAGCAAAGCCACATCGAGCTATCTGCTGAGCCCTCCGAGGGGAATCGAACCACTGATTTTAGCATTGTAAACCCGTAGACTTACCGCTGTACTAGTGGGGGACAATATTTTGGAACTATATAATTATGAATAATCAAGTACAATTTTTCATTTTAAATAGGAAATATACAAAGTGTATCTGTTAGTTTCAGAAAAGAAATAAAAATATTCTTAGTAGTTTAAAAATATACTTGTCAACTATTATATAACATACTTTTTATTGAAAACACTGTTACAGATGTATAATGTTGCAATGGAATACCTATATAAAAAAAACCAGACTTACCAATTAAAGGCATATTGTATAATGTAGTAATATGTAGTTATTCTTTTACTCAAAATATAGTTCTAAAAATATTGTGTTTAGTGGCTCTTAAAGTATACTTTTACAACTATTTTATACTATGTGGTGGGTCTGTATAACAAAAAGGTAATCTCTCAAAACATAACTCTACAAGTATGCTGTAATGTGCAGTTTATTTTCATTCAAAATTGTGAGGGACGTTTATAATAATTTTGAGATAACAGTACATTCATAAAGTTAAATAAAGCCCCCACTAGTGTGTAAAATACTAAAATGCTAAAATATTTTAATAGTTGAATCACAGAAAGAGAACATTCTGCAAAAGAATATAAACAGATTAGACCTGAGACCTGTCGGTTCACTTAATAGATTACAAAAATACATAAAGATGGATGTTCAGTAAAACAAACAGTATGTAATTAGAAGCTTGTATTCACAAGTTAATTGGTTTTTTAGTAGCAATTTAAATCATTATAAAAAGTTATAATAAAATATAAGATAGTTTTGAATTTTTAAAGGATTTAAATTGGATGAAGACTGTTTTTGGAAGTCTGGACTGAATATTCATACACTAACTTACCCATATAATATACAATTTAGATGAGGTGCAAGTTAATTTGTTTTTGTTTTTTTCCATAAATGGAAGAAAAAATACAATATTTCTCTGCATTGAAAGATTCACAAGGTAGTTTTAATTGCCAAATCTATGACAAAGTGGGTATGGTCAGCACAGGTAAAAATGTATTTTCCTGAAAAGATGACAGCTGGGCAATAAATGTAAATTAATGTATAGAATGAAGTAAAAACAATAGTCATTTTGGTAGTTTTAAATAAATATATAAAAAAGTCATGTTTCTATACTCAAGCTATGTCTAAATGTTATGCTGCCCTACACATGTGGCAAAAGTTAAAATCAAATTAATGAAAGTAAATGTACTTAATATTCAAAGTATATTTACGATACAGCCTGAAATCAATTAATTATTATTAATTAGACAAACATTTGTCTAAATTTAAAGATAATGTGCCAAAAGACAGGTGCTCATTGTTTTTAATAAATTTATATGCAAGGTTTTTTGTTAGTTACCCTTACTCTACAGCACTTACTGTACAACTTTAACAACACAACACTGTAAATGATGTATTGACAGTTTTTAACATTGATATTAACACAGGTCATTTTCAGACTATGAAAAATGCTCCAAAATATAAGTACAACTCAGGAAAGTCTTCTATTAATTCCCTTCACTGATCCAAGATGACACATACTTTATTACAAAACAAATATAAAAAATTTAAAAAAAAGATAAATCAAAACATGAAATCTAATAACCAAAATCATGGATATGGGATTTATTCTAAGTGTTTAGCAATCATTCAATTAATTTGTTTTTATTAATTAAATGATCAGTTTTTCAAAATGTTTATTTTCACTTCAATTAACTTTTTCAGCACAGGCATGATCTGTGGGGACTGGCCTTGCATCTATTTTCTGCTTGATATTGTTGTCATGCTATAGATTTTAAATTAGTAAGCATATGTTCACAAAATTTGAAATAAATATCAGTCCACATTACAGGGCTTTCATGTGCAAAATATCAGATTTTTTAAAATAAAGTTTTAAGATTTTTTAAGTAATGTTTTTATCATGCCTTTTTAATTTTTTCACATTGCCTATTAAACGTGCAAAGTAATTTTGATTTTTACATTAAAATACTTTTATACACCAGAAAATTTTAAAATTTCACATTCAAAACTTTGAAAACCTCCAGGTTTTTTAGAATTCCACTTCAATTTATGAAACTTAATAATTAATTTGTATCTGGGTTTAGGTAAAATGTGAAATTTCAGCTCACTAAAGTTTAACCTTACCTTTTCAAATCTAAGCTTAAACCTTTTGTGACAGGACATGGGTCAAAGGCCATGTCATTGCATTTGTTGACTTGCATTCAAAATTTTACTGAACTATTTTGTGCATTTATGTCAATACGCTTTGGAATCAAATTGTAGATTATAATTCAAATTTTAAAATAATATACAAGTTAATTTACTAATTTAAAAATAAATATTAAAAGAATACAACTAAATATAGATTTTTAGTGAGTTACATGGTATGTTAAATGCAGCATTTGCTTTACTTCTTAATCTATTGTTCTATATTTTAATAAAAGTTTAATAATTTGTTTCTAAATAATAATAATATTTATACATATAATAAATAATTGAAATATGACTGTATATTACAAGATATAGTCCACTGAAATACAGCCAAGACAGTGAATACTAAAGGTCAGTTTTATATTACTAGATATGAAACCTGAGTACATGTGCACCATGTTAATGCATGTTATGTAATGTTAGCTAGGCATACATAATAAAACAAAATATATATATGTAAACATATAGCATTATAAGATTTAAGCAACTTAGACTAAACACTTGTATTTTTGCATTATAATATGTAGTCATTCTAGCACAAAAAAACAACTTATATTTACTTCCTAAATTTTTTAGGATGGTTATGAGGCTGGTTCAGTGATAGACCCCACAGTTAGGGTATAGAGAACAACATTAAAAACAAACATTTGATTTGTACTTAGGTTTTAGAAATAACTCAAATAATATTTGAGATTTTTTGGAATGAAGAAGTTTTTAATCATGAGACCACAATGCACTCTGACTAGTAACAAAACAGACTTTTTTACAAAAAATCTTTAGTAAAAATATTTCATTAAAAATCTTACTTTTTTTGTATAAAATACTTGTAATCTTTACTAAAAGCCTACCAAACTTTCTGAAGACATACATGATGTATTAAATGCTATAGAGCAAATACTTAATGTGAGCAAATGTGTAGACAAACTCATGTATATTGTATCAAGCCCATAGCAAAAGGGTTAAAAGGAACAAGTTTGACATCTTAAAAATTTAATTAAGCTGAAAAAGATTTTGTTTGTTTATTCACACTTTGTAGACAGAAGTGTACATATGTATCTATTCAAATATCAAAATCACTGTTTGATTCAATACATGTACTGATATCTCAACAAATAGACAAGTTTCGTATTTGACATTCTAACTTGTCAATATTGGTAATCTTAATTCCCAATTTGTAAGAAACTGAAGATTTTGTATCTGAACATCACAAACATCTAATCTGAACCAATGCTAAATTAACATTCCATGTTACACACAAAAACTGATATTTAGGTGTGTTCTTTTAAAATTTATTTTTAAATTAAAAATTAACTAATATATAATAATAAATTTGATAATAAGCTTACTGACATAAAATAATTGTTCCATAAAATTTTGAAAGTCAACAAATACTATGACATGGCCTTTGACCTGTCTAGATAAGGTTAAATGTGATGCAAAGTGTGACAATGTAAACACTACTTTGAATGGAATGGGTCACAGACTGTAGCTAAGCAACTTTTCAAATTGTGGTATTAAATATTCAATCTTGGATTTGAGAGACCTAAATTGTAATAAACCAACACTTTATCTTACCTGTCAACTTGTCTCTAACTCGATTCACAATATCCAAGGCCTTTTGATTCAAACCTTCAGACTGGCTATTTGCAATTTCTGCATAAATTAAAAAAAGAAGATGAATGAGTCAGAAACATGAACTGTATGGACATCTACTGTTGTGAAATACAATTTAAATGCTGCTTCTAATTATATCTGGCTGCTAGCCTGGTTGTTAAGAGTATTTAGAAAATTAGTTATATATGTTTCATAATACCTAAAGGCATCCAAGGTCAACTTAAAACAAATTGCAACAACAAATTGAATAACCCAAGAGCTTTCAGAAAATGGACTTTCTTTCCTCAGATGCAAATGGCAAGTGATCACTGTAAGCATCTTGATCAGTTATGTGGTCATTCTACCAAAAGTGAGACATCAGTTTCTGAAGACAATCTAAATTAGTACTAAGCAGGAAAGAAACTGGTCTGGATTGAATTCCATGCAAAGTTACACAAGGGTTATTTGGGCCTTCTGTTCTTAACTTAGCAGTGACAGACTCAGACTAGAAGGAAGGCAGGTAGTCAACAACACCTATTATCAGATCTTGGGCTACTCTTTTCCCAACAAAGTGGACTGAACATCACATTATAATACCCCTATCACTGGAAAGGTGAACATGTTCAGTGTGATGAGGGCTCAAACCCGAGACCCCCAGATAGCAAGTCAAGCACCATAACCACCAGACCATGTAATGGATGAGAAACAAAATTAGAAAGAGTAGTTCTATTAACTAGATTATAAACTACCCTTTCTCTTCCCATCGTTTACAAATCATATACCCAAGTAATGTTATTTTACAGTTTAGGTTACATTCTTAAATACTTGAGATGTCTCAGTTTCAGTACATTTAACCTATAACTGATCATCTCAACAAAGTAAGGTCCATTTTCCAAAGATTATTGGGTTTTATTAAGATATTTAAAATTACATAAAAGACAAACATTAGATACCATATTTAAACTAGTTTTACTCAAATAATGCTAGAATCTAGCATCAATAGGAAGTACATATCCAAACCTTTGTCAGACACAACTGACATTCTTGCTCAAAGCATATAACATTTTAAACATTAAATTATTTTTATCAAGATTTTCAATTTTTACAAAACAAGACAATGTCTAAATCAGTGATACAGACTCTCTTAACCACCTCAAAATAATCAATTGAAGAATTTAAAACATTTTCATGAAACTTTATAATGATAACCAGCTAAATAAAGCTTCATTATATTCCTTTTCAAAATCTTTTTGTGAAGTGAAAATAAAATCAAGTATAAAATTCTTTTTCATATTTCTGAAAATTAATGCTTCACAGCATGCAAATGTTTTGTATGTTACATAGAAAGATACTTATGACATTACTAATTTCTTGTGCATTTATTAATGAAAAATAATACTGTAAAGAAAATTGTGGTTTATGTATTAAATTCTATTGGAGACGTAATATTTTTAAACCTGCTTACCAGTGAAATGTTTTTGACACTAGAAGGATTCATAATAGTGAAATCTACCACATCAGTAACATATATGGTTATCCTAAAAAAACAGGTAATACTATAAACTGTGTACCTTACACTCTACTGTGCTGTCTTTTAAATAGGTCAGTGATAAGAGCAAAATCTAAAGCATGCATTTTTTTCATGGTTATTACAAACAACACACATTTCCTCTTATTGTACTCGTAAATAAAGCACTACAGTTTTTAATCTAATCTAAAACCCTTGTTTGAATGCTAGCAAGTTAATCTGTTAATCAGCATACAGTAAATAGTTATCTAAAGATTTTACTCAGTTTTTCAAAACCTCTTGCTACACTCTGAAAACTTAAATTATATACAAACCAATCAGCCTTTGAATACAAGTCAAAGTTGTGTAGCTCACTCCTCTATTTTGGTTTGATTTTCACTCAATACTTTAACAAACTCAAAATGTTTTTTTATTGCCAAGATTTGGGTATTTGTATATTGTTGCTAGATTTGTGCTAATAATGCCTTTTTTTATAAACATAAGCCAGGGGATTAACTTCAAGCAATCATTACAGTAAATCATACTTATTTTAACTTCACTAATCCGAAATTAAACTGATTGTATTCTTGGCACAGATGTATTTATGCTTCACACTGTATCATCTTGAGCACTGCATTTAGCTTGAAATTATGTTTATCAACCAAACATTTCTTCACATATTTTTTTTGGAAACTGACTTGCACAGTTCCATATGAAATAACTAGGCTCAAGCTATATATCTAAAAGTATCGTACTTGATCCAATTAGTGGATATGTACATTAAAAAGAATTTTTAATTTGAAATTCTGCAAAAACATAAACACAGAATTACATGTATACATTACCCTGACAAAAAGTTTATTTCAAGACAACCAGAAATAGTCCTGAAATAAAGCTTTTACATTGAGTTGACACATCTCTTTTACATAGTACAATTTGCTTTGGAAACATGAATACAATAAAAGAAGAGAAAGATATACATACCTCCACTGTTTTCAGCTGATTCAGTTTTTTTTACTCCCAACTGAGAGCTAACATCTACATTTTCTAGGATATCACCTGTTGAATATTTCTGTGGTTAATAAGGATGTCTTTTAAAAAGCATGGACACATACAAATACTCATTGTTTTATTTACATGTATGAGATAACATTCTAACTCTTTAGTACAATAACTGAAAGACTAGGTCTTAAAAGTAAAAGAAACTTTGTGTATTTCACTAGTTTTTAAAATACTTTTACGTACATTTAATATTCATTATGATACAGAAGTAACTTTTAAGCTAAAATAAAAACAGACATTAAACATCTCTGACAATGCTTAGCAACATTCTAAGTAATTATAACACCAATTAACAGCCATAACATTGACAGTTGAGAAGCAGAAAGAAGCTTTACTTGGATAACTCATAAAAGAAAGGTTTTTATAATATCTTAAAAAAATATCTGGCTTTTGTTATCTTTGACCAGAAACCACAGATGCTTTATGATTTGATATAGAAAATGTATTTTCAATCAGTTTTACACAAAAATGTTTTACAAATTTTGATTTTTATAAATGATAAAGTGATACTGCTAATTATTATACTCAAGTTTATAGGTCATGATAAAGTACAACATGAATCTTGGCACTGCCTTTTCTTCTAGATGTTAAATTTTTAGCATCTTCTCGTCACTAGCTAATGATAAATATAAGAATAATGCCTGACCTGTTTGTTCATGACTAGAAGATGTTGATTCACTTCTTGTTTTTGAATGTTTTGTCTTGGGTTGGGCTACAATAAAGTAAAACATTTTATAAAGACATTATTAAAAATATATAATTTAATACATTATAAATTATGGATTCTATCACATTATTTAACCTAGTTTAAATTATTATTTAACATCCATACAAAGTAAAACAGAATCTCAGGGAAAAATTAATTGGATTTACTAATAAAATTCAGCATAAAATGAGTTTGATCTGAGTAGAAAGCTAAACTTTTAACCTTTGAAATTTTATTAGTAAATCCAATTAATTTTTCCCTGAGATTCCATTTTACTTTGTATGGATGTTAAATAATAATTTAAACTAGGTTAAATAATGTGATAGAATCCATAATTTATAATGTATTAGATGATATATTTTTACTTAATACACAAATTCACCTTTTTATTTTTTAGTAGGTATACATTATTTAAGAAAGAGCCTCATGCACTAAAGTCATTAGCTTGTAGTATGCAAGGAAAATCTAAGAAGTGTTTTCAATATTATAGAAACTGTGTTTTACCCAAACTTCTATAAATATTTTGGTTACAACTATACTTTCACTAGATAAACAACTCTGATGAAGTGTTGTAAAAAATAAACTAAAAGAAAGCATTCCTCATCCTTCCCCTAAATATATAAAATAAGGCAAATATTACTATTTTGACAAACATTTCTTTAATTCTTAAAGTAACATTTGTATAGTTGGTAATACAATTAAATTACTTTCACTTTGTGAAACTTAAACTACCCTTCACATTTTTTCAATTCTAAGCTTGAAAAGTTCAGAACTTGTGGAAACAGACTTATCTTCAACGTGTTGTAAAATCATAAGTAAGGTTTAGAAAAGAATATAACTAGTAACACATGAAATTAATACTTCAGAAATATACAGTATTTCACTGAGTAGTAATAATTAAAAAATAATGTGGTATAAGACTGACACACACAGTTAAGACTGCGCTAATAACTCTTTGTGTGTATGTTTTCTTATAGCAAAGCCATATCGGGCTATCTGCTGAGTCCACCGAGGGGAATCAAGCATCTGATTTTAGCATTCTAAATCCACAGACATACTGCTGTACTAGCAGGAGACAATGACTCTTTATCACTCATAAACCTGAAGGTAATAATTCTTTTGCTATGAAGTCAATCAAATAATCCAATCTCATAATGATTTTGTTCTTGTTACAGTTTCCAAACTATAACTTTCAGTACACTTTGACTATCTCACAAAATTGGTTAGATGTTTTATAAACACCACAAGTCTTTTGTACACAAACTATCTAATTTTTTTAATGAAGCATTTTTACTAGACTTTTTCTAGTGATTTTCACTTTAAGAATAAAAATACTTTTCCTTGTCTAAAAAATATCAAATTTTATGTGCCTAATCTCTAAACCTCCTAAACAAATTTTAAATATTTCTTTCCATTAAAACTTTATGCTTTATCTGTATTATTTTTTCGATACCAAATTTTAGATTTTGATTTTATATCTCAACATATTATTAAAATTTACAATGCTGGCTGATTTCAACATAGACAAGACAAGCATTGGTGAGTTAAAAGTAAAACGTGTTCATAATGTTATCTCTCATAAAAGTACAACAAAATATGCAATTTGTAATCCCTTAAAATAACATCTAATTCTCACCTTGATTTGAAAACTTATTATTAGTGAACCTTGGAGTCAGAATATTTTATTCCTTGGATCAAAATAACAATAATCCTCTATGGAAGACTGATGTTTCCCAATGAGGTGAAAAACAGAACAGTCCTGCTAATTAACTTGGCTTGGGGTTAATCACAATAAAAAAAATTACTGTATAGTTTCTAATAAAAAGTGGAAGAAGAGTCAATGAAACAGATTTTATAATCAAAGTATCCAAGTGTCTTTCCTCAAAAACTTCCAACTATTTTATTCTACGCAAAGAAAGAAAACAAAAAACAATTAAAATGTTTATTATACACTCAGATTTTGTGCCTTTTCCTTTGTAGATAAGACGTATCTGAGAAAAAAAACAATTTCATGATAACGCTCAAAACAAAATCTCTCACAAAGTGTGTGCTCTTATACAACCTTTTCAAGTTTATACAATGCATACTTAAGTTTCCTTTTTTATTGTTTCAGTATAATGATATTTAAGTTCTAACACTCACAAACTGCTTGAAATCTGTAATAAAATAACTAGTAAACATCTTATCTTTATTAAAAATAATGAATACATACCATCTACAAGTCTCCAATTGAGTAAAGGATCATACACAAAGGCTTCTAATACAGCCATTAAACTGTCTTTATTTTCTCGCAAAACCTTCATAACATTCTTACAGGTAATTTTGTAGGTCCCTTCAATTCCTGTGACCTAAAAATAATATATTGCTAGGTAGTTTATATTTTGCTAAATACAAAAGAACAAAAACATCTACCAGTAACAACAGAGTTGGCAAAGTACTGTATAGAACATATCTAGACTTTGAAAGTTTAAGTGACAATAGTACAAAGATATGTGAACTTAGGAACTGTTTAAAAGAAAAGCTTGCACTGGCTTTAAGACTTATTTGTTGATGTACTATGTATAAGTAGATTCAATACTAAAATGCATACGTGTATATTATATAAAAAAGTATGTTTATTCAAATACTAAAACGTCTAAATTATTAAAACCTTTTATGCTATTTATATTTATAACGTTAAGAAAAATACGTTGGTTCAAGAAATCTTGATAGAAATGAATAAAACCGTATAATCCAAGTACTTTCAAATGGTGGACCTTTTTCCTTCAAACTTGGAATGGTGGTGTAATCAAATGAGTGATTATATATATAAATGGAGTCTGGGAAAAGTTCATTTCTCTATATACTGTTGTTAGTGCCTTATTTCTGGTACAATGTAACTGATGGTGAGAGTGTATGCAAAAGGTGTTAGTGACATTTTACTTTAGAAATGGCTAAATATATGTATATTTAAAACTGTAGTTGAGTGTTTAAGTAAATTAAGGTGACATCTGGAGACTGACTGAAAGAGATACATTATACTAATAAATTTATAAAAACAGGTATGAAAAATTACCTTAAACAAATAGTAAGTTTTAGGAAATTCAGCTTTTACATTACATGAAAAATAAGCAAAGAATAAAAATTATTTTTCTAAAAGAGATGAAACTAATGGCTGGAGATCATTGATTAGAGGATCTACTTTAATTCTGAAAGGTTGAACAATGTTCAGATTAGCAATCCAATATGCTTCTTTTATTTCTCTGTCTGCTTTAGTTTTCAATCCTGTTTCAATGCCAGTGAGAGTAACATCATTAATGGAGTGACTGTGTTGGTTGAAGTGTTGAGCGACAGGGAGATCTCTTGGAGTTGTTTGTGTATATTCCACATGTTGGTGATTGAATTTTTCACACTGTATAAGATAAATGGTGTTTTTTGTTTCACAAGTGATTTCTCTAGATATTTTAAAATTTCTTTGTTTATGCTTGTCAGAAAATGAGAAAATGTTTTTTTATGAATTTGAAGGTCTGACATGGGTGACAAACATTTTTGGTTGGGATATTATTCACATTTTTGTGGACAGGTATTTCTTTTAGAGTTTTGCTTTTTTTGGAAAGAAACAACAGGAACTTCAGGAAACATTTGTTTAGGACAACTGTTGAGCTGAAGGAGATGAATTTCTTTTTTTCACAATTTGTGAAACCTTTAAGTTTAAACTGATAGGTAATAATAAGAGGGGTTTTATTTGAAAACTTATTATTATTTATTACTGTAATTTAGAACGTTTCACTGGTGAGAATTGTTAGCCTTTTCAATTTGTTTATCTCTTCTTTGTAAGTTGGTTCATTTTAGATCCTTAGAATGTTTTTTGTAGTCTGTTTCATCTCAGCTTATTTTCTTTATTCTAAGAGCTTGACTGGAGGTAATGTTTTGATTAGTGTGAGAGAGGTGTGAAAGCATTTCGAATTAATATAGATCCTGGAATCAATGATACCTGTTCACTGGTTTCATCCCTGTCAAAAAAATAGTTATTATTCTTTGCTTATTTTGTCATGTAATGTAAAAGCTGAATTTCCTAAAACTTACTATCTGTAAGGTAACGTTTCATGCCTGCTTTTATAAACTGGTTAGTACATATTTTTTAATCTTTGTTTTACTTAAACACTCAAGTACAGTTTTAAATATACATATACTTAGCCATTCCTAAATATACCTAATACCTTTTTACATACACTCTTGCCATTGGCTTATATTATTTAAAAACATTTATGAAAGATCTTTGCACAAGTTAACTGAGCAACAATAATAATAATAATAATAATAATAAACAAAAAGTTACAGATCCTATAATGCTCTTGTAACTATTTCCTCCATTATTATATATACTCATAATGATGGCTATTACACATAACTTCTACTGTCACAAGTCAAGGGTACAGATGTCCATTAGAACTGTCCTGAAAGACTTGACTGGCTTGTAGTTGAATAACAATGCACTGATTTACATTTCTTTATCCTCTACCATGAAGTAAGCTTTGACCTTTAAAATCTTACTAAAAGCTTGTGAACTTTTGATTCACTTTTTTCAACGTTAAATCCTTTTTCATTATTTTGTTAATAGTTTCAGCTTTAATATAATTACTCTTAGGGTTTAGAAAGTTTTCTTCTGTACTCCCTTTGCAGATGAAGTTGTCACTCTTGGTTGGTTTCAGAACCCACTATTGTCCTAAGTGCAAGGTTTTTTTGCATGTCTATGAAGAATACTTAAATATTGTGTCCTTTTCCTTAAATTATTTAACAATCCTTTATATGAATATCTTCTCTAGAAAATAGTTGTGACATTTATCAAGCCATAATTCTGCTTGTAGTAACAATGAACTATCAAAAGGCCAAAGGATCTCCATGAAACAAATACAAATGTATTAAGTATGGCACCACCACTTGTATATGAAGTGACACATTAACTAATTGAGAATGAACAAATTACTTGGATAAAGTGTGATCAATTCACCAGAAATATAATACTATCACATGCATGGTATCTCAACATAGATTTTTGTTGGTAGGTAGGTAAGTATTTCATGTTTATTGGCACAAAGCTACCAGGCTATCTGTGCCAAACAAGATGTAGTACACTATAATGGTATATGGAAAGAAAGGTAAAAATACATAAAATATGTAAAATTAAGACCTTCCAGGAAGATTGAAGCATTAAGTTGCTGTCAGTCACCAGAAGTTGGCCTTTCCAGTCCTGGGTTCAGGTCAAAATAAAAGTAAAATGTGTAAAAAAAACCTTAAGTTAAAAAGACCAATGGCACTTAAAAATGTAAAAACATGAGTGAGTGAGGCAGCCAGTATCACCCATGACACTGGCTAAATCAAGGGCAAACATACCTTAAAAATATGTTTAAAATGGCAGTGGCATTCTTGGGTGTAACAATGGCATGATAATAAAATATGTATGATTGTGACCTGAGTGTCATACAGACTACACACTGGTGCATCAGTACCATATAAAAGGACATGGTGAGTTAAAAAACTGTGACCAATGCATAGCCTAACCAAAACAACTTCCTCCCTTTGATCTTTACAGAAACAAGATGGCCAAAGAGCTAAAGAATGCTTGATTTGAAAAAGCTTATTATTTCCTTGCTCACTCCAGGTCAACTGTCAAATGGTTTACAGTCAGGTTTTTATAACTGGACCATAGTCCATGTATGGAACAGGTACAGTGGTGACAAAGCCACAGCAGATGGACTGTGCCGCTCTGTCAGCTAGTTCATTCCCACAAATACCAACATGACCTGGTATCCACAAAAACTGGACAGAGAAAGATGATGGAGAGAGATGGGCCAGTTTGTTTTGGAAATTAATAAGAATAGGATGATAACTAATATGGAATGATGTCAGGGCCAATAGACAGCTGAGTGAATCAGTACAGATCATACAATTCGTATATTGCATAGTTTCAATATGATTCAGGGAAAGAGAAATGGTATACAATTCAACAGTGAACACAGAAACTGTAGAGGGGATTCTGTGTGCTACAACCGAACTGTAACAAACAATGGCAGAACCTACAGAGTCACCTGATTTTGAACCATCCGTATATATATGGGAATGGATGGATTGCTTGAAAGACGTTCAGCAAATAAAGAGTGGTATTTCCAATCAGGAGTACCAGCCTTCCTCAAATGACTCAAAGACATGTCACAGTTGGGGATAATAACTAGCCATGGTGGAAGAGGCCAAACTGTTAATACTGCTATACTATTCAAAGATATATCCAATTTTTCTGATTGTGCCCGAATACGAAGGCTAAAAGAAACAATGGCGGGTTTTCTAATATAGAAAAGTGTGGCCCACTGAGGATGGAAAACACAACCCCAAGTAGGATGCTGTGGTAAAGAGCAAAGTTTGGAAGCATACATAAGAGACAGTTGCAAACAGCAAATATACAGAGGGGGTCCATGAGACTCCACATACAAACTTTGGACTGGAGAAGTACAAAAGGCTCCAGTGCAAAGTCAAAGCCCCTGATGGTGGATAGGATCCAACATTTTCAGGGCTGAGGTTCTGGCAGAACCATAAACCATAGACCCATAGTAAAGTTTGGATTGGATAAGGGCACGATAAATTTTAAGCATGAAGTACTGATCCACTCCCCAAGAGGTGGATGAGAAGACATGGAGGATGTTCAGTGCTCTTATACATTTGACATAAAGTTGCTTGATATGGAAAATAACATTTAATTTACAGTCAAGTATAAGACATAAGAGCTTTGCCTCAGGAACGACAGGAAGTACAGCATCATCAATACAAAGTTCTGGATCTGGATGAATATCCCGTTGGCAGCAGAAATGTACACAAACAGTTTTACAGGGAAAGTTGAAAACCATTTGCTGTGGTCCACTTAAGTATATGATTGATTGCAGTTTGTAGCTGCCACTCAATAAACCTAATGTTTGATGACTGACGTGAGATGTGAAAGTCATCAATGAAAAGACCATTTGCAACTGTAGGGGGTAGCAGTTCACTGATGGCATTAATCTTTATAATGAAAAGTGAGACACTCAAAACACAGCCTTGAGGGTAAGTTCCTGTGGGAAAAAAACGGGAAAGTATTGAGCCTACACAGACCTGGAATCAGCAGTTCATTAAAAAGAGCTAAATAAAAAGCAGCAAATTGCCACGCAATCCGTATGAGTGCCATATCTACATGTTGTATCATAAGCTTTCTCTGAATCAAAAAAAAAGAAACAAGAATTCTACCAAGGGTGGAAATGCAGTAAGAAAGATGTTTTGGTTTTGAGGATGCACTGAGCAGCTGCTTGGACAATACAGTTAGTTATTGCTACTACACGATCATCTATCGATGATTTACATAAGATGGTAGAACTTCCACTGAGACACACAGGTCAGGTGGTACTGACCACGACCAATCTCTCTTAATACGATAAGAAAATGATCACTATCCTGTAGATTGATGTCAACCTCCCAAGAAAAGCAAGTGAAAAGCAAAGGGGAGCAGATAGAAAGATCTATAGCAGTAAATGACTGACTGGTGCATGAGGCAGTATTCAAAGAGACATGTTGTGATTCAAGAGCATATGCTTTTTAGCACGACCCCTCACATCAGTACCAGAACCACCTCAGATGAGATTATGCCCATTAAGATCCCCAAACTTTAAAAAAAGAGGTTAATAGTTGCTCAATGAGGGTATCAAGGTCTGAGGGATAATTTTTTCCAGGCGTAAGAGCAAACAGTGATGGTACAACCCAAAGATACAGATGACTACAGCCTCCAAGGGTGCATTCAATGACGATGTCTGGGTGGGCACATGTTGATCAACCAGCAGTGCTACTTCCCCATGTCCTTGTCCTACACATGACCTGTCATTTCAGAATAAGGAATATTGTTGAATTTTGACTGTATTAGTAGATTTCAAAAACGTTGCCTGTAAAGAAAGACATTTGGGATGATAAAAGTCAATCAGATCATTGATACCATTCATATTTGATTGAAAACCTCAACACTTCCATTGGATTAGCATGGCCATATTTCTTTATTTTGGAGGAGAATTTGGCACAAAGACCTTCTGCTTGTGACCACACTTTTTTTTCTTTACTGGATGTGGGTCTGCTACCCTCTCTATTGATCCTGATCTGGATTGAGTAGGCAGGTTGGAGTTTGTAGACATACGTTTCAGTTATTGAGGACGTGAACAAATGGGTTGTTTAAGTTTTGGGGTGTCAAGAGAAGAAGACGCCATGGAAACACCTGGGCTTGAACAAGGTGAAGTTGGGCAAGAACTGGAAGATGTGGTAGGGACAGAGATAGAAGTAGATACTGATTTATTAACTTTGTTGATTTTGAAGGATACTAGATTAAGATGCGCTGTTAAGGATTCTGTAGAAGGCACGGAAAGGTCTGTCTAGACTCCTACTGCAGTAGTGGAATGGATTACAGCAGCATAAGTCTGAGACGAAATTGGGAATAGTAATTTCTGAGCCTCTGGATAAGTAATATTATGAACTGTCTTGAGATGTTGTACTTCTTTCTCTTCTGCCCATTGAAGACAAGAAGTAAAATAAGAAGGATGCGAGCCAGTTAACACAACTCAGTTCTAGTTTGCATTCAAAAGCATCATGGTCTTTACCAGCACAACAGGCACATGTTAAGGAATCATGGCAAGATGTTTGAGTGACCAAATCTTTGACAATGAAAACATCCAACAGTGTTAGGAATATAAGGACGTACCTTACAATTCAGATATCCTGCCTTGATTGCAGTAGGAAGATGCGATGTTGTAAATGTTAATATTAAAACATTTGCCGGTTCCATAATCCCGTCTCTACAAGTAAAAATTTGGCACATGGCTGTAACACCTTGGCTGGTGAAACCTGTGAGGATCTCAACTCTGGTATGGTTTGTAAATTCCTCTGAACTATAATTCCTCTGAAAGAATTCAAAGTAGAATTAGGAGTACCTTAATGGGTATATCCCAAATGGCCTTCGACTTCAAAAGGAGTTTGGAATGTTGTGATGAAGATGTTTCCACTAAAAGGTCCCCTGACTAACTCTTTTACTGACTTAAGAGAGCCAGCAAGCCCTTCCAAACCCTTCTGAATAAAAAATGGAGACATCTGCCTCAAGAGTTTTTCAGTTAAAGAATGTACATTAAAAATCATGGGACAGATTCAAGTTGTGAGTTTAACTGTAGAGTCATCAATGCATGGTTGTTTGCCAGTAGTTGAATTTTTCTCTATGTTGTCATGCTTGTTTACTTAACTCATACCCCATAATAAAAAAAAAAGAATATTTCAGTGCTCACTGACCTCACCCACCATGGAGCCCTACAAAGGGACATACTACAGTGCCACATAAGGTCACTGCAGTGATGCAGGGGTTTTGTGAGCACTATACCCAAACACCAGTATCAGACAATGTCCACAACACCCATTGGGAACATCCTATGCTAGCACTCGGTTGACCCTGGCCAAATGGACTAGCCAGCTGATCTTGGGGGAGACCACCCAAAGACTGCCTTTCTACAGGAATTCAAAGCCAAAGTGGTATGTTGGAGTTGGACCCCTCAACCATCAGGATCCTCACCTCTCCTTCATGGGTAACCATGCAGGTGGATGTTTAGATCCCAGAGGAGGTAAACTGAAAGTACAGAACCTTCTCTGGGAGGTTCCCTCACCATGATTTTTGTTGGAATAATGAGTGGAGGCAAATGTAATCCAAATATACTTATATCACTTCTACATTATTTAAGTATTTAGGTTTGTTCAACCCAAATTAGATACGGCAAAAATAATAGCAAAACTTTTAAAACTAACCCTTTAAAAAATCCATAAATAATACCATTTCTCACAAAGTCTACTTGTCTGGTTAAGATTCAGCAATAAAAGTTTACTGAAAGACCTTTCATTTCCTTAGTGCTTTAGCATCATCAAGTATCTAATTTAGGTGTATGAGCAGTGTAGATAAAATAATTGTGCTGATAAAAAAACTTACCTCCATTGCATTGATTAACATTCGAGTTAAACGGAAAGGGATCTTTTCTGGGAACTTTTCTCTTGTCATTGCCACTTCAAAACAATCTCCAAAGTCAATGTGAAGAATTTTACCACTGAGACGGTCAAGCATCAAGTTGGATGGATGTCTTTACAAACAATTCAATTGAAACGTTATAAAAGAAATTAACAATCCAAGTATGCTTATCCTGAAATCAGAAGTTCATTTTAAATGACATTTTATCATTACAACACATTCTGAATTTACAAAAGTTTATTTTATAAAGTTGTAATTTTTGTTCCATTGAGTTATAAATATTTTAATTCTGTTATGAAATAATGAATCAACAATGGATGAGAAAGTAGTGGAATGACTACATTCTTCAGTTTACAAGTCAAATATAAACAAACTGGAAAATTACAATTCTGCAAGTATATTTTTGCAGGTTTTAAATTCCCAAAAGTTTTATTTCTTATTTACTGGTTTTTTAATGCTCAACTATAGTCAAAGGATCATTTTATATGGTAATCAACTTTCTGTATTGTAACAATAATAAATGGAGCTAATAGCTAGCTGATATTGTTCATGATGGCGCACTGTAGCTATTGAATACTTGACTGCATTACTTTGAGATGTAAAATGTTAAGTTAAGAATACAGCGATCATATATAGTTTCTGTGTACCTAAATTCTCTATACATAATGCATAGCAATGAGTAAATATATCCTTAGACTAACACATAACCCCCACTAAGTGTATATAAAATTTTACCAGCAGAAAACCAGTCTTTTTAAATAAAACATTTCTATCTAAAACATTACTTTAAATAAACGTTTGTGTATTTTAAAGTATGTATTCTATTAATGTGTAATAAAATTTATTAAAAAAGCTAACATTGTTCACAGTAAAATTATGATGTTTTTTAGCTTATGTAAAATTAGTAGAAACAAACTGACTTGTCATTAACCCTACAACCTTTGCTGTACTTTGTTTAATACTCTACAAAAATTTGGATGCAACATATCAAGCTGTTTTTGTTTTTTAGGTTGGCTTGATAATAATAATAATTACAAATGAGCGATTTGAGCAAATTTCATTTTAAGTCTAACATGAATGCTTTTTTACAGACTTTTTTCTTGAGTGTGTGTGTGTGTAAAGCCTTAGCTGTCAATAGTACAGGTTTAAAAGTGTTGTTTGAACCAAATATTTACTGTTTAAGGAGCTTTTTACCTAAATATTCAATTGGGGTTTTGTGGCATTATTTACAATCCTTATTATGAACACTATCATGGTTCATGATATATAGAAAATCAATTGAACATGTACAAATGTAACATGACAGTCTAAAACATAGTTACTACTTATACTAATTTATAAATTATTATATTTTGAAGTTTCCTTGATATGATAATATGTAGAGTTATTATAAAGAGGTCACTCTGATTGTTTTATCAAGTAATACACAACACTTTTATTCTTTTTGTGTTAGTTTCATGTTCTTTTTTTTTTCATTTTACATATTTCAAAAAAGTCCAGAAAATATTTGATAAAAATATGAATACTTAATTGAAAAAAGTATGCAAAGTTACAAATCAGCATTAAAATTATTTAGGCATTACTATATGTGTTTGTGAAATCTTGAATACAAAATTTTGCTTATTAGTAATGGACTAATAATCAAAAACATACTAAACATTAAGGATAATTAAAAAGAGAAGTGTGTGGACATGAATATCAAACTCATCTTTTAAGGGCAATGGCAACATTGTAAGTACTAATATTTGGAGGGAAAAAAATGTGAAAGATGTTTTTTTGTTTACTACACGTTAATTGTGTTTTTAAATTTTGCATGTTATTATTTCAGGCACACATACACACACATATTCCTTCAATTGCAAAATTCTTCCATTGTTAATTTGTAGCCAAGTTCTGAAGCCTTCTTATAGCTGTTTGGTTCAGTACATAAGCCAAAGAGACAGCTAATTTTTGTTCATAAGTTAAAATACAACAATAAAAAAATTATAATTTAATATTAATATAAATAAAATTGAATCTTGAAAATGACAGTTCTATATCATCCACAAATTAATTACTTACCTGTCCCCTAAACCTAATACATAGCCCACCATTGACATCACAGCCAAAGATCTAGAATAGTTGGTTCGTCGATCAAACCACACCTATACAAAAAAATTACAGCCTCTGTAATTATGCCAGATAAACAGTACTAAACACAGAACACTTCACATATCACCTTTAGTTTAAATTACTCAAAAGTATAAAAAAAAACATTAAAGGGTATAATTGTATTAAATCTTTTAATTTCCTTTTAGTTCAATATATCACTGACACTTAAGTTATGACTTTTTTAAAAATTCAGACTTTATCTAATTCCATGTGGATTTATTTAGTCTTATGGTTACAAGTTTGACTTTTTTTTTTCGATGAAAAATAGAAAACTACAAAATTACCAAAACTAATCAAAACCATAGATTATTAAAAAAGATAAAAATATTTAAAACAAGAGAAATTGCAAAAAGAGGCAAAACAAAAATGTTGGAAGAGTAACAAACTTCTGAGCTAGGACTTTTCAACCAGAGCAACTTTGCTAAGTCATCCCCATTTGTATGTTCCAGGGCATGTTCAAATACTTCTACTTTTTGCATCAAAGTCAGGTGATCATAGTCTGGTGCCATCTAACAAGTAAAAAGTATTATATTAGTCTGTGACTAGTTGAATAAGAAAATGTACTAAAAAGTCTTCGATAGTATGTACCAAAACATATGAACTTTACATATTATGGTGGTCATTATTTTAAGGTAAAATTTCAGGTTAAAAGATTTAAAAACAAATGTCAGAATAAGTTCTAAGATGTGATGTCAGCATACCAAATGCTTGATCGTTTTTACTAACAGTACAAATGATCTACTTCTGTGACCTTTGTTGCTTGCTGTTGTGTTGAAGCCTTTACACAATCAAGTAAATAAGCAACAAACTTGAGCCTCTTCCAGTTCTAAAACACCCAGAAGTTGGTGTACTTCTGGTAAAGACAAATTCACTGGCAGGCAATCCACTTGTTCTTTCTCTGAGAGGCAATTAAGGAGCTAGTTATTCAAGTGAAGTATAAGTAAGATTGTTCCTGTAAGTTTTTGACAGGTTCTTTACAGAAATAATGTTGAAATCTCTGGACTGAGGAAGAGTTTACGATTTGCTCTTGCACAACATAACCAAAGCTGTGAGCTGAAGCAGTAAGGAGAAATGTTACTTTTGTAGCTGCTGCTAAAATCAGGAGTGATAGTATCTCTTATCTCTTCTTGTCCTATATTTAGGTTTAAAAGATGATTCTTCTATTGCTCCTCTATCCTTATCAGTGTTATTAGTACTGTACCCACCAACCTCATCATCACTGTGGTACTGATCAATATACAATTCACAGAAAATGGTAACTCTTTCTGCTGCAACAAACAAGTGTCTGTTTAAAAACTTTCCAGTCATATATTACTAGATTATAATTAATTTTTAGTAAACACGTTCACAAAACATTTATTTAGGAAAAAAAGTTAATTATCTGTCATTTGATGGGCATTCAGCTCGTATATTTATAATTTCAAAATTTATATTATACGTACACTATAAAAATATGCTCATATGAAAATGGTTTTGAAATGTTCAAAGAAATGAAAACATTTTCTAATCATCTGATATACCACAGTTTATGGAAAAGTGTTGATTTACAAATATATAAATATCCATAATGTTTTGTCAAATTTATTTGTATGGTATGGTGTATCTTTTTTCAATTTATTGCAACATCAAATTATTTTGAAAACAACAAAAAATATTTAATCTGAGTCCTTTGATTATATAATAAACCATTACAACTTTATAAAATAAAGCACTTAATAACCAACCCTAAGCATGATTCTGTGCTCGATATTGAGCAAAATCTTTTTCTTCTCTCGATAGTCCCGAATTAATGTATGAAGTGTGTCACAGTGAGGAACCCAACCAATAAGGCCACTATTGGTTGACAGTGGAATAACAGAAAACCTCTGAATCCTATAAAACAAAGATGTATGAAATGTGAAACTAACTTTTTTTATAATACAAAATTTTCAATAAATGGAAGGTGAACATAGTTTTTAGTTTAAGTATATTAACATTACATTTGTCTTTAATGTTACCAATACCTATACTCTGAGGGCTTAAATATTTTTAACTTTATAAAGAGGGTAACAAAATTATTTTGGTTCAAACTTCTAACACACAAAATGCTGTGAGCATGCACATATGTACTAATTCATGATGATGAAAAACCCACTTGAAGTAAAAATGTATTCTAAAGACAGTTGGTATAGGTATTAAAAATTTTTATTAAAATAAAGTACACAAGAATGATTTGACCATCTCAGTCCATCTTCAGATAAATAAAAGAGAGTTTGTGGTTGCCAGGCACGTCTTAGAGATGAGTGTGTAAATGAGTACGAGAGTGAAGGAGAAACTGCAGTTAGATGTTAGGTTATTAATATGGGTATAAAGGTGTTCCTTTATACTGGTTCAATTTTGATTTGAGTTGTTGTATAATTAGGAATTCTTTGATTTTGTATTTGTTTGTATTTTTTTCCCTGCATATTATGTTGGTGTTTTCTGTGGTTTTGTTGTGCTTATTTAATTTGCAGTGTTCAAAAATGTGCAAAGATTTTTTTTTTTGTCATTCAAATCTGATTTCCATTTTTCTGCTTGTTTCGCCAATGTAAAAATTGTGGCATTGTATTTTATAAAAAAAAATGGTGTTATGTTTGTCAGTATAGTTTTCACATAGTATGAACTTTTTAAAAAATAAAATAAAGTTAGTGTTTACTAGAATGTTATATTTTGTTTTTTTTTGCTAATATCAGGAATATATGATATGCAGCAGGGTAAGGTTTTGTAGTTTGTTGTTTCTTGTAATTTATTACTGTTTGTTTGTGTTCATGATCTCTCTTTTTGACCATCATTATTAGTTATTTAGCTGAATAAAGATCAACAAACTTTTTAGTACTTCAATTCTCAGCATGATTTGAAAAAAATCTTACATACATTACTCTGATAATTTTAAGTAATAAATGTTAGCAAATAAATTACTTTTTTTACCTGCCCAATAAATAAGTAAAACTCTTAGTTAAAATTGTATTTTAACATTTTTGTAATGGTTTTTCAAAAATAAAATATCTTTAATTGTACCTAAATTGTCATTCTCACTTTTGAAAACATCTTTATTCAATCTAATAAATATAAAATTAATACAAGTTTCTAAGTCAAGAAACAATGACTTACTGTTAAAATGTTCATGTTACACTCAACACTGATTAAACGTAGAATATTTTTAGAACTTTTGGAGTTATAACCTAAAAGAAATACTTTAAACTCAGTAATTTTATGTATGTACTCTGTCACAACACTGGCATTTTTTACATATTTCTTTATAATTTTTTACTGGTTAATGATTACACATATCAGCAATTTGTTTTATAAAAAACATGAACAATTCCAAACCAAACAGCTACAGAGAGAATTTTAACTGAATACTAAGAAAAAATATTAGAATAGTAATTCCCCTTCCCATTAAATAAATAAATACACAATGAACAAACAGAAAATATGCTTATGCTTAAATGCAGACTTAATATAAAAACAATAATGACACTTACGTTAAATTATTCCTGGAAGTCTCAGGGTCATTCATCAAAAGAGTATTTACCAAACCAAAAAGTTGCATCACTCGTTCATCTTGCCTTAAGTCTTCATGACCTTTCAGAAGGAACATGAAATCCTTGCCATTGCTTCCTGAGGATCATTTAAGATAAGATAAAAAAAAAAAAAAAAAAAAAAAAAAAACTTTCAGTAAGTCAAAAATTCCAAGTTTATTTCACTAACACATCAATATATATTTCTAAAATAATTATGTATATTTAATATTCCAAAATAAAAAGAAAAAGAAAATTAAGTTAAAAAACAAAACAGTTATGATGTACCTTTAATACAAAGCTTACGAGGCCTCTGTTTGCTTGTTATGACTTGAAGAGAGCTTTCGATGCGAGCAATACGAATAACTGGCTGGTTTGGGTTGTAACTACCTGGAACAGCTAGCTCTAAATCACTACACATCAACAGCTTTGGAGAGACATACTGAAGTTCCAAGGATGTAAGCTAAAATATTACAAGATGTGTGAAATAAAACAAAATTTACAGTACTATGCAAAAGGATTAGAATAACATGAAAAATTAAATTTCAGGATACTTTCAAAGACCAATGGAAGGTAAATTACAAGTGAAACATCAAAACTTTATTAATCTATATATATTTAGTACAACATAAACTCAATAAAAGTGCTTGAGTTCGGAAAACATTTAATATTTTATATATCCTCCTCTTGCTTTAATAACTGTCTGCAACCTATTTCACTCTAATATCTATAATACACTCCCACAGAGTTTGTTCAGAAGCAACTTCTGAATTGTCAAGTTTTTGATCTATGAAATCCCAGATCTGCTCAATTTGGTTGAGATAATGGCTCTTTGGGGGCCATTGTATCATTTGAATGACTCTAGCAGCTTCTTTCTTGTCTAAGTAATTACTGTATAGGTTGGATGAATGTTTGGGCTCACGAACTTATTGATAGTAATATCCTTTACCAATAATACACAAACCACTATATTTGCACAATGAATAAGTATCTAATGTCACCTGCACTGGTCCATTATTCCACCTATCTCCTGCTGCTTAAGCAGAAGAATACTGCAAATCTATCACACTGCCTACCCCATGCTCCATGGTAGGTGTTATGTGTTGAGGTAAGCATTTTTCACCTTTCTCCTGCTAGATGTGCTGTATATTCAGCTCATTTTAAAGTGTCTTGTCTCTTTTATTCCACCTGTCACAGTTCATTTCACATTACCTTCTGTATATTATACATCAGATGACTGAGACCAAGTGTAACAGTGAATTAGCACATTTACAGAAGATTAATACAATTAACAATTGTTAGTTATGATATTGGTGCTATTTAAATCATATTGAACTTTCTTAGCAAGTTGTATCTACTCAGAATTGGTAAACTTTAAATGAAGAAGTTATTCAATAAAGTGGTTGAAACAATGTGAGATTTAGAGCTTTGTACTTTCCCTGAATATTCTTATGACTTAATGAAAAATATTTTAACATAATTCAAATAACAAATCAATAATCTTAACATAATAAATTGACATGAATGTGTAAGCTATGGGTTAAAATATTTATGAACAGAACAAAGAATTTAAAGCAATGCAATTTCTTTGAATAAATATTTTTTAAAAGACAGTGTTAATCAAAAATATATTAACATCTTTCAAAGTGCATGAAACAGATCCTCCAGCCATACTAAAACTAATCTTGTATACATGTAGTACATCTTTAAATCAGTTGTTAGTGACATAGAACAGAGACATGTAAAAGATTAAAGTAATTAACAATCGTTTTATGTAGCAATTTATAATTTAAAAATCTATAAAATGATTATTTGTACATTCCTGTTAACATCAGGATATTAAAAATACTTTTATATTACTTGTTTAATGATAACAATAAAAAAAGGCTTACTTGTGGGAGTTGTTTAGAAATACGTCTAAAAACATGATAGTACAAGTCCCAAGCCTGTGTAAGGTCTTTCACATTGTTTGATCTCTGGTATCGACGACACCATTCATTAGCTTCCATAAGCTCTCGTCCATAAGCCTAATTTGAAGATAAAACATACACACTCATATAAACTGCTACTTTCAAATACTACTTACCAACTATAATATCCATGTAAATGCAAGTCTGAAACTAATCTGTTTGTAAGCTTCCTCTATATTCTTATACTTTTAATGTCTTGTTCAAATAATTTCCTTCTTCAAAATATGATTGCTTAATCATTACATGATAAAATTCAATATCTTAATTTACTATGTACATTTTTGTTTTCTCATTTTACATGGCAAGTAATAAAGATCAACAAATTATTTCTAAACATAGCTGGGTATCATAAAAATTCCTTATACTTAAAACAATATATTGACACAGAACTAAATATCTGACTTTATTACACAGCTAAGATTTGAGAAAAAAGTAAGACATTTTCTCTAGAAACATTATTTCCATTTTTAGAGAAACTGATTTAATAAGTGGAACATGCTTACACTGTTCCTTTTGTCTTCAACAAAAATTAGTAAAGCAAAACATTGTTCCTTATACACATGTTTTGTATTGAAATGACTAAACTACAAATAACTACTCACTTTTTGGGAAGAAGAAATATAAACACTCTTAACCCAATCACTACAGGCTACTAACTTTCTACTAGCCAAAGTAAGTCTTGCTATATTTCATTCCAACAATAAAACTAGTGGATAAAATTGTTTCAAACTTCATAAGGACTTTCATAAATGAATGTAGTTTAAGAAAGAAAGCCCCTTAATTTTGATAAATTTAGTGTTTTTTTTTGCATTATAAGCTTTATTAACTTTGAAAATCACATTAGAAAAATGATATTTATAAGATATGGTCAAAATAATTGTATTTGTTCCAAGTTTGAACTTCTTACTTCTTATGTCTTAACAATTATTCTAAAATCTTTAAATTTTATTGTCTGTAATATGCAAATTTTATCTATATTTTATCTTTTTGTAATTATCTACTTTCCATATGGTTTCACGTAATATACAAGACCGAACATAATATTTTGTCAGAAAAACATACAGGTTTAAGAAGTCTACAGAAATGAAATAAAAACCCTATAACCTGAGTGCTTTCAAAAGGCAGACATTTCTTCTTCAGAAGCAAACTTTCTATATTATTTATAAGTAAACTTAAACAAGTATTTTTTATTTTTAAACAAGATTTCACATTTATATATCAAAACATTTTAATTTTGTTTCATAACTGTACATTTATTTAAGTTTATATTTCATTGCAATCATACTTTTGTTTATTGTGCCCAAAACCATGTTATCAGCATGAACTTGGCACATTTACTATAAACTGTCACACCTGTTGGGGATCACTGTAGGTCAGGCCAGCACAGGCACATTTGAACATTACTGTAGATATGATAGTGTGAAAACTTTTCTGTACTTGGATATAATTTCTTTGAACTTTTAAACAAAAAGGGTTATATCCACCCAAGTTCTTATATGATGTTTCACATGATACAGGTTTGAATGACACTGTCTGATCCTAGTTACATCATACATCCTGTTAAAGGATATAGACACCATAAATTACAAAGAAACTCATTTTACAGCACTTAAAGGATTAGTCACATTCTTCTCATTATAGGCAAGACTTGTATTGGAATTTGAAAGTTAAGCTCTTCAGTGTATTTATAACTCAAGTGTAAGAGTGACATAGCTACCCTTGTATTACTGAGATTAAAGTGTTTGGTTTATTTCATAACCAATATATGTTCTCTTAGTTTTAAACCCTTTGCAACATATCAGAACAAACTCTTTATATATCAGTTAGACTTTAATTATAAAACAACAACTGAAGTGTGGGTCTTATTATGAAGAGAGATTAGTTGAAAAATAAAATTCTTATGTGGTACCAGTACTCTGTGCAAATCATGCAAGGTTATTACCCGAAATACTGAATTATATTTTTATTATCAGATAAATAAAAAAATATTCTAAATTACTGAACTTAACACTACTAATTTAAATGCATAAGAACATAAAAATTACAAACCCTCTCAGCTGAAAGTGCTAAGCCAAATTCACGTAAAAGCCCTGCATTTGCCACTTGAAAGATCTTAGCCATAAAATTTGTGAATCAACTTATTCCCCCCTATATATGTATATATATATATATTGAATCAATTTTTCAATATAATGATTCATATAAATAGATATACAATGTAATATGATTTAAGCTACTATAGAAAAATGATAAAATGTTACACATCCCATGCAGTTTCTACAACATATGTTCATATTGTAAAATGCAGAGAACATTGTTTTGTCAGGTTCCTTCCTTATCACATTATGATTTGTCAAATGTGAAATAGAGCTATTGGAATAACATGGTATTGAAATTGACACCTTAAACTAGGATTGGCTAACAATTTTACAACTGTTATATAACCTGTCCATGCCCAGAGACTATTTTGTAAAGAAAACACACTAGATGGCATAACCAGTGTTAAACTGCAAGAAAATTTTTTTTTAGAAAATGTTAAAAATTGTATTCCTTATAGAACACTTATTTATAGTGACAAAAATAGAGATTTTTAAAATAAAATTTATCTTCAAACTTTATGAAATAACACAATTTTGTACAAATAACTGAATTTTGTTAATATTCATAAAAATAAAATCTGATAAGTTTTCTTATAATTCTTTGAAATTTACAATTGTGATTTTGTCCATGATAAAACAAAATTTCCCTGAAAAAGAGTAAAAATGTATTCTGGGAAGGCTGGTATGGGTATTAACACTTACTAATAAAGCAGAGAACTGGAAGACCTAAGAAGGTCAAAACATTGTTCTCTCCTTTATTAATAAGTGTTAATATCCATACCAGCCATCCCAGAATACATTTTTACTTAAAGTGGGTTTCTCATCATCATGAATGAAGATGTGTGTGTGTTTTTCTTATAGCAAAGCCACATTCGGCTATCTGCTGGGTCTACCGAGGGGAATTGAACCCCTGATTTTAGCATTGTAAATCCACAGACTTGCTGCTCTACTAGCAGGGGACACGAATGAAGATAAGTATTTATTAATTTTTCATTTTTTTATTTTATTTCTGGAGGCTAAATTATTAAATAAAACTTATCTGTGAATAATTCTGTAAGCAATGTGTCCATTTTCTTATTGCTAAGTTCAACTTCCTTAACAAGATTCCTTTGGTTGGGAATTTGATTAATTATCATTTAGTAACATATATTTGATATTAAAATACTTGTGTATAACAAAAGTCAACATACAATAAATAACATTTATTTATTGAAATTATTTATATCTTTTTGTTTGTTTGTTTTAATTTCATGCAAAGATACATGAGGGCTATTTGTGTTAGCCATCCCTAATTTAGCAGTGTACCACTATAGTACACCAATTATTGGACTACTCTTACCATTGATTACTGGGATTGACCATCACATTATAGTGCTTTCATGGCTGAAAGGACAAGCATGTTTGATGTTAGGGGGATTCATACTTGTGACTCTCAGATTACAAATTAAGTGTCCTAACCCCCTGGCCATGCCAGGCCTTCACATCTCTGTACATATATCATTACACTGATTAATGGTAAACACTTGAAGAGCTAAACAGAAGCATTATTTCTTGATACAAGGAACACAAATTTTAAAACAGTGCTTCTAAAAGCTTTTGCATCAGTACCACCTGATATTTTATCCTAGTGAATCATTATTTTCCTGTTTCCTTTATGTAATTAAGTAATCTTTCCATGGAGCACAGATTGAGAACCACTGTTCTAGGATTTTCTACAAGCTTCTGAACAGTGTGGTGAGTGTTTTAAATTTTCCAGGCTTAAAATTAATATAGCCAGTTTTATCACACTTGAGAACAAATTTTATGCATAATTTCTCCAACACGTTAAGCAATACAGATGTAATTGCCAAAACATTGTCTACTAGATTATTCTAGTAAATGTTTCTTACTTCACATTTTGATGGCAAATAATTCAAAATAACTGACCAACATGAATAACTACCATACTAATTCTTTACTGTGCCAGAGAAAACTAATAATAGTGATTCTTTCATATTTTCCATAAAAAAAGTATTGCCTGAAACTAATAAATGTAACTTCTGCTCAGTCATTTTAACGACAAAGTCCAATTTTACAGACACTAAAAAGCTCTTTATTGTAAGCTTTACTTATGGTTTGCAATTTAACTTGCTACAAATTTGCTGAAATGCAATTAATCAGAACAATATTAATAACTAGTGAAATCACCTACTACAACTAATAAACTTCAAATATTTAGCTGTTCTCTGCCAGCTTTGACTTTAAAGACTGATGCTGTGTAGTTGAAAAAAAGCAGTAAATATCAAAATAAACACTCCATTACAAAGATACATTATGTTTGTTACTACAAGTTGATTCCCAAATTTTCATTCAACTACATCACCTACATTTTACATAACTCTTATACTAATGTTATTGTTGGAAATAAACAATAAAGGGAACAACCACACTTACCAAATCTAGTACATTGTTAAACCTTTTATAAACATTAAAACTCACATATGGGAACTATACCTAAACTTCATTGACAGATGTACCGAGGTAAGGCAACCTTGATTCATGACAGAGGTTTTTACCTAATGTTTTCCTTTGGTTCACTTATATATAAAATAATAAAGACAGTACCTACATAAAATAAAGATATTACATTTTAAAATGTAAAATTTGTTAAATTGCTTTCCTTTTCAGCTTAGCAACTTACAAGTTCTAAAAGTACATAATTTCTTTATTTAAGAATTTACAAGGAAGATAAGTAACAGAAAAAACCAGGAACTGGCAATATAATTAGTTATGTTATAAAGTTGTGTATTAGAAGTTTAAAAAAAGTGACTTAATAAGGGTAGATTTACTAGAAAAAATTATTAATATTCATTTTAATGTAGTTAATACAACATACAAAAATATTTAAAAGTTTACAAAAATTAAAACTCACATGATTAAAAGATATTTCCTTTAGAGTTTGAGGACCTCTTTCCATCATAGCATGCAATGGTTCCAAAGTGGAAAACATTCCTTTCACATTTCGATCACCAAAATAAAGTCTCGAGGCTTCTTCTAGACCTTCATGCCACAGCTCATGCCACAAGATGGCCACACGGATCAACTCTTCACTAACCTGAAGAGATCATTAAAAGGTGTAATTAAGGTACATTTCAAAAAGTGTAAGTAACAAGATAAGTTGGATTTCAACTATAAGAAAGTTTACTTGAGTATGAAAGAATAATACATTAATATAATGATAAATTGGTAAACAATGGTTTATAAATGTATCTCAGAATAACTGGTATGAATATTAACACTTACTAATAAAGCAGAAAACATTTTGATCTTCTAAGGTCATCTTCAGATTAACTAAAGATATAGTTAATTCATGTATTTGGTGAGAAAAAATATAGAATATCTGACAAACTGCTACTGGCAAGTCAAAATAAGCTAATTTTATGAGTTGCTAAATCCAGTAGTAAGGGCAAAAAGAGAAAGATCACAGGAATCAGAAAGGTTCTATGGAATAAAAAGGCAAAAATGGGAATCACAAGAGAAGGCAATACAAGACATAACAACAAAGGAGACAAAATGAACAAAGAAGACCATTCAGATCTGAACAGGGGTATAAACAGGAAATGGAAGGCAAGCAAATAGAAAAGAAAGCAAAACAACCCTCATGAACAGCAGATGTCTAGGGAAAAAAGGAACAATCAGCAGAAAGGAGAACAAAAGAATCTATGATGTGTGAAGCATTAATAGCATAAATACCAAAATAACGATGACACAAGCTAATAGAAGGAAATAGGTCTTAATAGAAAGATACAAAGAATATGGCCCAAAACAATCGTAGGGAGAACAAGTCAGGGCATGAATAACAACACTGAGATCACAACCTGGAAGCACAGAGAGAAGGATGGACAGACAAGATATAAAGAATGGAACAGAGAGGAAATAATGGGGAGGAGAAAGCTTTATGAAATTGGGAGGAAAGGAGAGTGTTGCACATGACAGTTTGATAATTAGAAAAAGTGAATATGAACAAACCCTGACCATATAAGGAACTGGGAAGGGGAGGAACAGAAGCTTTGTCAACTAAACCACTGTTGCAACATAAATCAATATATGTGATACACAGACAAAGATAAAGGATGGATAAGCAATGACATTACAGGAAGGGTTAGACCCCAAGAGGAGGTAACAGGCCAGAAAAAGCAACATGTGAAGATGTACACTTCTAATAAAGACTGTCTGAGAAGCAACGTTGACCGAGGTAAGGGCAGATGCTGTTGCTTCAATAAGGACAAGAGCAAAGAAAACCACAGCTGAGCAGGCCAATATAGAGAAATGAGAAGCACACTACAAGGAGTGGTCTGGATGAAAGAAAGAACTCTAGAGATCAGTCTGATTGTATGGGTGAGCATACAGATGAAAGCCTCTCCACTTCTAACTGAATGCATTTACCTTCAGAGCTTCTAGATACTGAACAAGAGACCAAAAGATAGAAAATTTGGCATTCCAATGAGTGGCAAATGCATCTATAAGTGGCATTATTAGGCAAGAATATACCCCCTGAATAACCTGTGTATGAAGGGACAAGTCCATAGTAAGGGCTTGAATGAGACAGGACAGGTAATTTGCCACCAGATTCATAATACAAGGAGGATGAAATGCCAAGATCATTTTGTTGTAGTCACGATTCTAGTACAGTAAGGCTGGTGCCCCCTGCTAGTACAGCAGTTAGTCTATGGATTCACAATGCTAAAATCAGGGGTTTGATTCCCCTCGGTGTGCTCAGCAGGTAGCCCGATGTGGCTTTACTATAAGAAAAGACACAGTAAGGTTGTCTCAGTTCCTCCCCTCTTTATTTAGTGACATAGGTGAAAACAATGAAATTGTTGGAATGAACCATAACCACCAACCCCAACAAGAAAGGGAGGAAACGATTGAGAGCCTTTCAAACCACCAAAGTTTTCAGGAGGTTGATATGGAAAGATGATTCCTCAATGGAATACTTACCTAAAATCTAAGAGTCTAGGGAAGACCTTCAAACCATCAATTAACAAATGACAATCAGGATCAAGAGGAGAAAGCAAAACCATCACTGTGGTAAGAACTCTATCGTCACATCAAAAAGGACAGTCCTGATCCCTGGGGAAAAAGTGCATTAGAATGGTCCAAAAGGATTGTGGGAGAAACTCCACTGGTTGAGAAGTGTCCACTGAAGGGAATGCATGTATGCTCAAGCAAAGGGAATGAGAACATCCAGAGATGCCCATATCCCCAAAAGAAAATATAGAGCTAAAGGTAAAACACCTAAAAAATGATATATCTGATCAGTAAGTTGTATGAAAGGCAAGGTTGGCAAACTCTCCTGACTGTCAGCATTATGTGACTGGCCAATAAAAGAGAGCCAAAATTGGTCTCAACCATTTCAAAAACTTCTTCAGAAAAAATAATAAAGGGGTATTACCCTTTCACAACAGGCTCGGTATAATATACACAAATCAAGTACACCAAAACAAATTGTGAAAATATTCATCTGCTTCATTACCAGCAAGAATGTAAAGTGATTTTCATGTCACGATTAAGAAACCATTCTTCATCCCAAAAATATCAAATATTATTTGTGTAATCTTTAAAACCTCCTAAATACATTTCAAACATTTGCTTTCACTAAAACTTTATATTTTGTCTGTTATTTTCTATATCCTAACTATATAGGGTCTGTCACTTTGACCTTGTAACCACCATAAAAAAAATTAGGAATATAAATTATACCAGTGGTTCTCAACCTTTCTGACTTGTGGCACTCTACGACAATCTGAAAATTTTCACAGCACATCTGGAAAGCCTTAATGATTTTTTTAGGTACATGTTATACGGTGAGCATTAAAAGCCTTAGAATGAAATCATGGCCAAAGCAAGCAATATTAATGTCATCTGCACATTGACAATACTATCACTTGCTTTGGCTGTGAGTGTCATTCTAAGGTTTTTTAATGATTTTGTGGTATAGCAGAAAAATCAACTTTTTATTTTTACATATTTTCAATGTGAAGCTTATGCCTGCTTCCGAGAGAAAATTGAAACGAGGCTCTAACTTAGACAACAAAGATCATATTTCATCATCGACTGTAAGAAGCCTCTCTCTCCTTCTGGCTTTAATTTCAGTCAATGCTGAAAATCCAATTTCGTAAAACAACAAAGATATAAATGAAAACAGAAATTCAACTGCTTTTAAACTGATTGCAGGATATGAATTTTTAATGAAGTTCCAAAACTTATCCAAGCTTTTTTTTGGGAAACAATGACTGATAAAATTTGTTTCATAAATCAATGAGCTGTTCTTCCTCCTCAGTTGTAAGATTTGTTGTCTCATTGTAGGTCGCTTAATATGTTCAAAATTTGAGGGACAATTTTCTTCTTTGACGGACATTCATTAACAGAAGGAAAATAATCAAGGACTCCTTTCGAGATCTTATTCTTCCACAGCATCACCTTTTCATCGAAGGCCTTCAGTTTGGACGTTGCAGTAATAATGTTTTCAGATGGTCCTTAGAGACTTAAGTTCAGAGAATTTATTTTGTCAAACAAGTCGGAGAGAAATTGAACCTTCAGCCACCAGATCTCATCATGAAAAAAAAGGTTCAAAACCTGCTTTCTCAACCTCCAAGAAAGAAATTACTTCAGTTTTTAGTTGGACAAGACGCTTTAACACCTTTACTTTTGAAAGCCATTGAACTTCAGTGTGATACAGTAGCTTTTTGTAGTCTGAATCCATCGCCTCACAGATAAGAGAGAAAAGTCGAGAATGAAGTGGCCGGGACTTGATGAAATTCACCACTTGAATAACTTAATTCATAACAGATTGCAAATCTTTCGGCAAAGATTTGAAAGCGAGCTCCTCTCTGTGAATCATGCAGTGAACAATCCTAATGTTTGGATTTTGTTGGTGCACAAGAGTGACGAATCCCTTCTTTTTTCCTTGCATTGAAGGACAGCCATCGGTGCAAACGCTGACACAGTTATTCCAATGTAATTTGAAGAGTAAAATGTTTCCATTCACCAACTCGAAAATGTCTTGGGCTTTCCCTGTACTTTTAAATCTTTGCAAAATAAGTATTCATTTACAATTTTTCCATCTTTTATGAATCAAACAAAAGCCAGAACTTGATCTTTTCCACTAACGTCAGTAAATTCATCAACTTGAAGAGACCATAGCAGAGACAATTCATCTTCAGGTGCTTCAAAATGTTTGAAAACTTGATCCTTCAAATTGGATGACAAGTCTACAATTCTGCACGAAATTGTATCATTGGACAGTGGAATTTGTTTAACCTTTTTGGCAGCATCTGTTTCAAGCATAGTTTCAATGATGATTGCTAACGCTGGTGCATTGACTGATTCGGCCTCCGTATGCACTTTCTTGCATTTTGCCAACAATTAAGCAACCTTATAACTTGCAATCAATCCTTTTTCAGGTAGCTTCATGTAGTTCACAAGCTTCCTTGATTGTTCATGCTGTTGAGCCTAGAGATTCTCGAAGTATTGTTTTGGTTTATCCTTCACAGCTGAATGTTTTGTTTCCAAATGTCTCTTCAGTTTGCTAGGAACAAGCGCCTTGTTCGATAAAGCTGCATTGCAGAGTGGGCAGAATGGTAATTGAGAATGTTCCAATTCCAAAGCGATAAAACTGCATTCAATGTATTTGTTTTTGTACTTTTGTTTGATTCCTTGCTTTTGATTCAACAAATTCTCCTTTGCAGCACCATGGATAAATGATAAAGCTAATTCATACATGATAGGCATGAAGTTCTGCAGTTGATATAAAATTCTTACCTACAGCATAGTAGCTGTAGCTTACCACAGAATGAGAATGTGTTCCAGAAAGCAGTTTGATTGTTTGGTGCATCATTTATGACGTACGAAGCACTTGTTGTGCCACAATTAAACTAACAGTCGAACCATTGCAGTTGAGAATGAAATTTAAGCATAAACTTCTCAGTACTCGAGTTCAATGAAAACCATCAAATGTTTTGGAAGGTTTCAGAGTGTTTCTATTGTAGCTTTTATTAACTGATGTGTTCTATTTGCTTGTAAAATCCCAAGAAAGATGAATGTGTTTCAAAAACACCACAGCACACGTGCCAATCTCTTGCGGCACACAGGTTGAGAATCACTGAATTATACTTTTTTTGTTCTAGAATGACTACAAATTATTACATGAAAACACAAATATTAGTCTAAATTGCTTAAATCTCATAACATTATACATATACTACTTTTATTATGTTAAGCTTTCAGTTGTGTTTGGTTAACTTTACAGCAGTTATACTAATGGGGTGCATGTGCCCTCATGTCACCATATCCAATAATATAAAACTGACCTTTAGTCTTTACAAAGTGACCTATCTTAGTTGTAATTTAGTGAACTAGTTTGTAAAATACAGTCACATTTTAACTATTATATATTATAAATGAATATAGATTATAACTATTTACAAAGAAGTTACTGAACTTATTTTTCTTAAAACATAGAACAGTAAATAAATAAATGAGTATAACAAACAATTATCTCTTCTAACTATGATCTTTGCATTCATTTGCTGCTTATCATAGGCTGCTAAGCCCTTTTAACTTTTGTATACAGCAAATGTGCCAATTTTGTTTTTTTAGGTTTTAATACATACACTGGAGCTAACCAAAAAAAATCATTAACTATACCATACTAAGCTGTATTTTGTCTAAAAAAAATATGCAATTTCAAGCAGATTAAATTTGGACACACCATACCTGTGTGAAATCTTTGTTTGAGAGAAAGAAAAGAGCTTCCAAGCATTTTAAAATGGCTACGACACCAAAAGGGAGTACATTTTGAGCTTCTGATTAGTTATTAATATGTCATATATTAAAGTAGATGTATATAAGAGACTATTTCCAAAAATGGAAAGAGGCAGGCTTGAGCCATTGTGTTTGATCCAGTACACAAGTCATATGGAAAGGATACAAGGTTCTTATTTTATATTCTAGCTTATCAAAATTGGTAATTTGAGTTTCTAATTTCTATGAAACTATAGCCTTAGTATTTTGACATCAAACACCTAATTTGAACCAGTGCTGCATTCAACATACTACATGACATACAAAAATCAACGTTTAGGTGCGTTATTTAATACTTACTTTTAAATTAAGGAACTGAATAATGTAAAATACTGAAACCTAAATTATGATCTACAATTTTATATCAAACAACAAATTCACAAGTTCAATAAATTTTGAATGCAAGACAACAAATGTGATGACATGGCCTTTAACCCCTGACCCATTGCAACAGTTAAAAAGCTGGTGCACTGTTCAAAATTTTAGCAATGATTGCAGGGCAAATTAAGGTTGAATTAGTTTTGGGTGAAAGAAAGTAGTACTGTTTTAAAAAAGTGTCTATATAAGCATTACAGTATTCAATAGGAATCCTAACTATATACAATAAATCTTTTTTTTTTATTAGCTCCTCCAGTTACATCTGTTTGTATCAATAAACTATGTAAATGAAAGAAAGAATGTTGCAATTTCAGTCTTGTAAAACAGAGCAATGAATCTAATAAGTGAACTCACAAAGTACCTCACACCAGGAATATAAATATAGATGTGTATTTCAGCCTTGAAAATAGATACGCTCTTTCGCTAAAAACATAATTTGTGGATCATTCTTCCCTACATTTTTGTTATGTTACACACAGCAGTCCAGTAAACATTACATTTGAACACTGTACAGGTTGTGTTTAGGAATATTTCCCTGTAACTACTTAGAGACATGGGATTTTATTTAAATATTCTAGTGACATGTTTCTTACAGCTGATGCTCCATTCCTTTACATACTTCTGTTCTACAGCTGAAAAAAACCCAACAACAAAACATTTTTATACAGCAAGAATACTTCAGGTTTAATGGTCTAAAGGACTGTACAAAGGCATTTGACTACACATGATCTGTGGTTAACAGAATTTATGTTGTTCAGAGGAAATAAAACTATAACAAAAGAAATAACCAACATTGGTACATGTTAATGAGTACAAAATATGTTAAACCTTGGTAAAATGGAATTTTTAGATTTATAAACAAACAAAACCCTGGTTTTAATCATTTTGATTACTTTTCTTTCACTGTGACCATAAGCAAGATACGTATATTAAAAATTGAAAAAATGTACAACTTCTGTGATAAAATAATTTAATGAATGTATTTAAAATATTTTATGCTAATAACAATGAGAAAACCTGATATAAATATACAGATATACAACACTGTTTAGAAAGATTGCTCTAAGTTTCATGAATTTCATTCAACAGTTTCAGTACCTGAGGGTAAAGACTTAAACATGAAATGATATATTTAGACTTAGACTTTCTGAAGTTAACAGGTTGTTTAATTTTCTTAGAATATGTAACATGTTAACAGCACTCCAAATGAATGAAATACATTTTCCTCACTTGAATGGTTTGTTTAGTAACTGGTTGTATGTTCATTATTTACTAAAATTTATATGTACACTTACCATCATAGCCTGTGTAACCAATTTAAAACTGTGTTCCCTCATACCATCTAGGACCTTGTTGGCTGCTTCTCTTCGAGACTGTACAGAGGATTTGGAGGCTACAGTGAGTGGGTAGATCAAAGCTTGGGGATGGTACTTTCCAATATCTGTTAACAGTTGATGAATCAGACGTCCCACAAAATGTCGAGGGGTGTCAATACGAGCTATGAGTTGAGGGATCACCTGATGAACAAAAGAGTGAGAAAGAAAAAAGATGTTTTGATATATAAACAGCTCTCCTTGACAATAAAAAGTACTGAGTTTTATCAGACTTGAAATTATTAAGCCTTGAAAGGCTTAAGTTTGAAAAGATGATACTCTTAACTCAAGTTTCTATTACTTTTAATAGAAAAAATACTACAGTATACAAGTTACTTTTATAGATAAAATATAAAAATTATATGAATGCAAGGACAGCAAAAGTCAAACTAAATGGTACAAATAGTATTAATAGGAAATGGATTTATACTACGATATTTAATACTTAAGTTAGCAAAATATGATTCCTTTTATAAAAAAATATGTAATACTGTTGTTATCATGACCTGATGCTAATCTCAATTACACCATTCATTATAAGCCACATGACAATTTCCAAAACAAAATGCATTGGAAAAAATTAGACATAACAAGTCTTACATTAGTAGAAAGAGTAATGAAACATTAATAAAATAAATATATTTAACTCTGTACATGTGACATTTTATAGTTACTATTCAGGATTTAATTAAACTACTTTATTATCAATGTACATCAATAAACATGGCATCAAAATACATTTAATAAATATAATTTTAATACATAAATTCTCAAGCTTCACACCTGTGTATTATGTTACACTTGCTTGTTTCAAATCACCCATTTCACATACTTATACTGTCTCTACACAATGTGTTTGGTTTAATATAAATTACATATTTATAATTGTTATTGTTTAGCTAAAATTTTACAATCTCTAAAATTATTTGTTAATGGAGACAATCAAAGTCAAACTCGCATATCAGTTCAATTACATCTGTATTACAAAAAAAAGTCATTAAAACTGACATTTGCTACTGGGTTATTCATAACCAAAAGAAAACGAAAATTTCAATTTACCAATTTTCATACTAAGCTTTCTTGTTTTCAGAATAGGTTTTAAGTTATTCTGTATTTATTTTATAACCTGCTATTGCTGAGGTCATCTCAAAGAGGTAAGAGAATTATTTAATCAACTTAGAGCTTTGGTTAGAAAATCAGTTCAATTATAATAGTTTTAGGCCATTGTATTTTTTGTGTTATCATATTTCCAAAAAAAAAGTAGGGCAAAGAACAAAAACAAAAGAGGTAAGGCATAACTACTAAATTTCTTGTTTTCAATATATATTGTTTAATTTGTTACAAGAGAAACTAAAATCTGAAACTACAAACTGCATGGAAAAAATAAATAAAATTTCTCACTAAGGTACTATGTATTCAATACTCTGTTCAGTCACTAACTTTACATTCTTTGGACAATTTTTGGCTTTGTTATGGAGCTTTAGTAGTTACACATGGTTAAAAGAGCAGTAAGCTTAAATAAAAACACATGTGAACTGTTATAAGCCTGAGGTTGTTCAGCGTAAATGACTAAATTTCTGTTACATTTTAGAAGAGAAAGATTTATTAGATTTAATTTTATTTCATATTTCATTGGGGTGGTTATAAAATCAAATTGACCAAACTCATTGTAATAGAGAAGATAAAATATAGCTTTAATGAAAAATAAAAGAATCTTTTGATGGTCATTTAGAAGGCTGGATATTATACAAAAGAAATTTGGAAAGTTTAAAATTAACAAATGTACTTTCTTAACATGAAAATCACCTTGCATTACTTAGTCAGAACCCGAGTCAGACAAACTAAATTCAGAGGTGATTGTTTAATAGAAATACTTTATTAAAACTGTTGATGTTTTGTGCAGAACATAACTGTAATGTTGGCTAAAATCTTACCAAATCTTGTAAAAGTACATTATATAAAAGTAGAATTATAACTGGCATTAATTCTTCAATAGAGGCTTGATTCAGAGGACCAGCTCTGTACTTGTATAGATAAACAGACATAACCAATCCATAATGAAACAGATAAAATAAACATTCTGATAATATACAGGATATGAAAAATGTGACTTTTCACATTTATTCTAGAGTAGTAAACCACAGAGCTAATGTATAAGGCAGAACACTTACAGTTTAAGTGAAAGCTAAACAGTTACATAAATCTCATTCAATATCAATTATTAAATACAGAGAATGTTACTGAATTATGCATATCCATTTTCATATATATTTTTCAAAAGCAAGGCACTCACCTGGAGCCACGTGTCTATCTGAGCAGTTTTAAGACCTTCAACTAAAGCTTCATAAACTTCAGGCCACTGGCCATAGTCAAACCACAGTGTCAACAACCTGGATGTTAATAAAACAATTATTTAATATGAGTCATAATTCTAACAAACTGAAATAGGTAATGTTCTATATTAATAAAACAATAGATAACTAAATATTACTAAAAGGAATTTAAACTTTTTTACATCTAAATTCCCACAGCCCTCAATGGTTATATTTTTGAATATTTTTAATAATCTAGAAAATACAAAACATTTGTTTTATGAAAGTCACAATACAACTTTCACTGGTTTCTGTACAAATTTAGCACAATTTTGTTTATGATAAATTGGATTGAGAGCAGATTAGTAAAAGGTAAAAAAAGAATCTGTAAACAATATGTGTAAATTGCCAGAAAATCTTAGTTTCAAAGTGCATTATTATATGACAGCATCCTTTCTTTTCTCAGACCAGAAATAACTCAATAAATGAGGCTCTGATTAGGCACCATCAAATTGAAATATGCTATATGCATACTTGAAGATAATATCCATACTTTGAATTTGTGATTATTTTTAACTTACAATCCAAGTTAAAAAAAACCCAACAAACTATCTGATGGAAGCTGGTATCAGAAGAAGGCAAAGTTAGCCTTTACAGTGTGAACTATTAATCTTCCAATATGCTTCTCAGTGAGATCATAAAGAGAACTTAAAGGAATCACTATAAAATAACACTAATGAACATCATGAAACCAACAGGTTTCATGGAATTTTAAAGAATTATTTCATGCTTTTTAAAAATGTATGTTATAATTACAAAGGAAGACATTATTTCTAGTAACATTAATAACTAATTTAATTTTTACAACTAAATACTAAAAACCATTCAAACTGTTTGTTTTCAATAACAGTACTTAAATAAAAAAATTTTTGTACTCTATAATGAGTCCATTTCAGCCTAAAATAAAAGACTAATAACACTAAACAAAAACAAAAATGTTCTCTACTACTAGAACAAACTACTAGAACTAAACATCACATTGAAAATTACCAAACACCTATAGTTTGAGTTATAAATTTTATCAAAATATTCTTACATATTGTGAAATTTTATTCACTAATAACTTTCTCTGTTCATTGAAAAATTGCATTTAAGATTATATAATCTGCATGCTTTGATATGCTTTTACATGTTACAGCATGAAGAACAGGATCTGATGGCTTAGTGTTCCCATTGTATAAAAATACAGCTTTTAGTTAAACTTCAGATAACTTGATAAAGAATCTGCATTCTTGAGGATTACGTTCATTACCTTGGCCTGGCATGGCCAAGTGTGTTAAGGCATGCGACTCGTAATCTGAGGGTCGCGGGTTCGCATCCCAGTCGCGCCAAACATGCTCGCCCTTTCAGCCGTGGGAGCGTTATAATATGACGGTCAATCCCACTATTCGTTGGTAAAAGAGTAGCCCAAGAGTTGGCAGTGGGTGGTGATGACTAGCTGCCTTCCCTCTAGTCTTACACTGCTAAATTCGGGACGGCTAGCACAGATAGCCCTCGAGTAGCTTTGTGCGAAATTCAAAAACAAACGTTCATTACCTAATTCTTCCATTACTGCATTAACACAGAAGCACAAAGTATCTTGTGTACTATAATGAGAAGCAAGAATTTTGATGGTAACTTTGGTAAACTAAAACTTCTTTCTGGAACTAATATATTTTATTGCTATAAACGAGAGCCAAAAGTCACCCATGTTGCTCTGATAGACAAGTCATGAATAAGATCATTTAGCTCTTCTTGTATGATCAGATGATGCAGTTTATGTTGAGGTGCCATAGGAATAGTATTATTAGATGAAGAGGACAAAGATTCATTGTATTATTCACAGGATAATTCTTCTGTTACCCAGTTTACAGGTGGACGTGGCACTGGAACACCATTCTCGTGAGGTACTGGTTTCATTGCAGATGCAATATCTGGATATTTTATGTATTGTTTACTTTTGTCTGAATATCAAGTAACATTAATTATGCAAAAATAAGTCATTTAAGTGTTCTTTGGGCTCATACTATGGGAACTGGAAATTGAATACTTGCTCTCTTTATTCAGCCACTGTGTTAAGCCATATGGGCATACTGTTCAGCACACGTGTGGAGCTCAGTGTTTTTCTTGGTCATCAATTATACACCATAAACAGTGATAATAAAGTACCTTTATATTGTGTGTGATGTTTTTTTCTTTGTAAACCTGTTTGGTTGATTTTTGCATTTTTGGACTTTTGTAAATTGAAGGCAGCCAGCATTTCAAATGATTTTGAAAGAATATAAAAGGATTTATGTTTACAGAAGTACAATTTAAATTACTTTAAAAATCAACATTTAGCAAAGTTTGATTACATTGTGGGTATGATGCAAGGAAGAAGGTAGGACTTTGTTTTGACTCTTCTGGAGGTAAGATGAGGTTAAGTGAAAAACTGAGTTCCAAGCAACCAAGAAAGAGATGTCTGACCACTTCTTTTATGCTCAGTCAAGGAATTTCTCAAATGTTCTAGTAAAATTCAGCATGTGAGGGTTTTGCGATTATTAAGTAGAAAAGGTAATTGAGAAGATGAAGTAAAAGCAGTGTAATCATCTAGTTAGAATGGGAACAAGAAAAACATGAAAAGTATATATTGCTATGCCACTGGTGGGAAGAGCTGAAATAAACTTGTATAACAAACTCAATTTCTAAAATTAAAATGTTTTATTACTAGTAAAAATTCTGAAACTGTTTTATATTACATTCATTTGTAATTACTGGTTTTATCAACATGACTACAAACCAACTTAGTTCATCATTGTATGTGTGTATGCCAAACATATTGGTCAAAGAAGACATCTATCTTTATGGACTGAAAGAACTCTATAGAAGTTAACCAGTAAATATTAAGTGTTGGATAAAAATATAGCCAGTATTAAAGTATTCTTACTAAAAAATACCTTTTCAATCAACATTACTAAACAAATACTTCAAAATATTTAAACAATACTTTATACACCACCTAACTGGAATGTAATAAAACAAAAAAATTTTCTTAGTCCTTTTTGTGTACTGAAAAACATACTATTTTAATGAGATATCAGTTAAGCAAGTTATGTCATCAAGCATACCCTCAAGTGGAACTGAGGTGGTTTTAAACTTAAATTCAGATTACAGTAATTTGTTTAGGTATAAAGATCATATACTTACCTTCAAAATGTCCGATGTGTTACACAAATACAAATGTTCAATAAGTTTATTATGATTCCACCACAAGTTCACATACAGGGGCATGCTAATTCAAAATTAAGCCATTTAAGTATTAATAAACATGTACTGAATAAATGTAATGAACCGATAAGTAGAGATCAATTGAAAATCTTTACCAGGGTCAACAATGAATAAGAACTTAAGATAAAACCCAACAATTAATAGACTCAATTAAATTTAAGAAGCAAACCAGTGTAGATCATTTAGTGCTAAAATTTTGAGAAAACTCAGAATTATAGTAAAAATTAATTCTCCAAAATGGCATCAGTCTAAGATACTAATTCCATATACAAAGAGTTTCCATATGGTACAATGCAGGTAAGTTAAATAAGTCAATGTTAAATTAAAATGTTATTTTGTCACCAACAACAGTCTACATAGTTATTTTTTAATCATTTTAAATGCAATTATAACTATCCTAAATTTTAGAATTTTCTGAACCATTTTAATGTACAAAAAGCAAAGTGAGAAAAAAGTTGCAGTTTCACTGGTGTGCTAATGTATGACTGTTTGAATGAAAGGAAATGTAAAAATATTTTGGACCTGTATTAAATCAAATTTTTAATATTCAACAAGTAAATATAAAATTAGCATACATCCTAAAATTACATTACAGGAAGATTTATCAGTTTGTTTGGGAATAGTATAATTGTTTAACATACAAGATTGTGTAAGGAAACACAGTACATCTAGTACATTTCAAAGTTTATTTTTATTACACTGCAATATCTTATAGTCCTTCATTTAAATGTCTTAAATGATTACTGATAAATCTTTTTTTTCTAAAATTTCAAACTTTTTTCACAACACACTTTGAAATGCACCAATAAGAATATTCTACATTTATGAATAACCATGGGATTCTACATATATATGACTATATTTGCATGCAGAATCTTTTATAATAAAGTTCAAATAAGTACAGACTTACATGTGTAACTGTAACCACCAGTTATTATTATTATAATTTTCAAAATATATTAGCTATTATTTTAGCAAGTTGAAAAAAATTGGCAATTTACTTTCATATAAACTATTACAATAATCCTATGAGAATACAAATGATAAAATAAATTTGATGACTAAATCAACAACAGAATTTATTATACCTTATACTATCCTTTTGACACTTTCTTTAAACAACTTCAAGTATTAACAACAAATAGTAAGGTATTCCTCAAAATAAGTGGCTCACATTGAAATTAAACACATTCTGGACCACGTACTGATTAATTATTTAAAGGTTGTTGGGATTTTTAACCTGAATCGTATCATGTGTGATAAATGGATTAAACAACCAGGTCAGAGTCACTAAGGGCTGTGTAAAATCATCATTGATTTAGAACTTCTGACCAAATGGAGATAAACATTAGAAGTACATCATGGCCTGAACCTCATACTTTTCATACTTGTAAACTACAAAGTCATGATTGAACCTTTAATCACAGTACTGAGTTATGAAGAACTTATCAACAAAACTTATGACTTGTAAATCCAATGCAAACAGTGTAAGTAGGCTTTACAACACTTCCAATACACAATTTCTACACACTTTATGAAGAGTTGAGTTACAACAACACATAAATTTCGGTTTGTAAACTTACAAAGGGAAAGAAATTAAGACTTTTACAAAATGTCCTATGACTATGTACTATGTTTCACAGACCTAAGCCTATATATATTCCAATGCAAAATTTTTGATCAACACCAGTTCCCATAATTTCAAATAGACCAATTCCAAGACAATATTAATATAATGGATAATACAAAACCAACAGGATATGAGATAATATGAACGAGATAATGTATACGGTACTGCTCAATCAATACATGTATATATTTTACAGTTTACTAATTTCTTCATATTTTGTTTAGTATTCAGAAATATGCATCACATCTCTTTACAAAAGGGTATCATTGTTTCCTTTTGCAGTTACAACTGGCAACACAACTTGCAAAATGGCCATTTACAAGTTGTGAAAGAAATGGATTGTTTTTGTAAAAGAAGTGATGAACTAAATAACATATATCAGGATAAGAGGCAATTATTTCATTCCAAGTGAAATTGTTTAAATTTTCCAACATTCAGATTCCACTTCACTGTAACAACATTATACTTATTAAACAAGTTTTTAATGTGACAGAAAATTTTCATGGAGCATGGAACAGACCAATTCTTAAATACAAAACTGCATTTATATATACAGATATTTACATTTCTAAAACACTAGCTTCTGTTAGTATTTCACATTTCAATGTTTTCTTCCTAAAAATTAGCTACATGAACATTAAGGTTCTTTGTTTTTGTTGTTCATTTCATGTAGGTATACCCAATTTTAAAGCTGTAATAACCAGCAGTTAAACCATCTATATTACTTATTGTAGTGGTGTATATTTATTCTGAATATGTGGAATTAAATGAATGATTTGAAATTGTAACATGAAACTACATTTGTTTACCCTAAATAGCTTAAGACTAAATAGCATACTTCTGCTTTTACTTGCATTTTATTGCCCTTTGACATATGTATAACTAATAATCTCACCACACAAGCTGTAAATCAATTGGCAGACATGTAGCTCACATTACTCCTTTGAATTGTGTAAGAAATTAGTTACTTGCATGTGTACTTTGTGATTTTTTTATTTTTTTTTACTATTATTGCTATTCTTTATTTTGCCTAATCTAATCTGATGGAACCTAAAAGGTTTCCACCTTTTTATGTTTTATTACTTTTATAATAAATAGAGAATACATATGAAAAACAAGAATAACGTATTTACCTGGGTCATCTTTTTTTTACTGTTGACTACTTATGAAACATAACCCTATTTTTTTTTCCTAATTGTAATACTGCCTAAATAACTTTTATATAATTAAATAAAATAATGCACTCAAGAACACAATAACACATGAAAAGCAGACAATATCCAATAACTTATTATATTTATGCATTTCTATCTATGTGATAAGATTATTTAAACCTTCAGATAAACTTGTATGCTTCCTGTGAGATTAAAGTTTCAAAATGAAGCAAAATGGACAACCATCTGCACAGAAAAAATGTAATATAATACATAATTTGACAGATTAACACTTTGTATTTCCATTGAGTAGAAATAATATAGTATTAAACATCAGAGAAAACAACTAGCAATTTCTTAACGAGAGGATATAATGGGTAGAGTGGAAAAAGGTACCTGATCATGTATTTCATGACACTGTAAGCAAATAAGATTGAAGGCTATAAAAATTATGTTTTGCCTGAGTGATAACGATGTTACAGTGAGTAATTTAGATTAAATTCCATACTTCTTGAAAAGATGGAAAAATAAATTATAGAAGATGGGTTACTCGGAAAGAAAAGATCACAATTCTCATACAAGAGAAAATTAAAGATTTTTTAATATTGTATAATGAAATTAAAAACTTAAAATTTGTACAATATTAAAAGCTGGGTTATTAGGTACATTTTGATGATACAAAATACTTTAATTAAACTCTGAATGTAACTTGATAAAATCTTGCAACACAGAGAAAATTAGGCCCAAACAGAAAGAATTAAGTACTTTCAAGCATGTGTACAAACTCTCTTATTCACCAGAAATATTTTTGACAAATTATCCATATTACTAAAATTGTTTTTTCTAAACAAGTAACGTCAACATGTTCCAGAAAATAAAAGGTTTGGTGAGAGAGAAATTCAACAATACTTTTATCAATACAGATGTCTACACAATGAAACTGTTGCAGAAAATTATACAAAAATTATGCCACAAGCTGAAATATTTAAAAGGTAAGCCTAAGATACTGATTATTCCTCACCTGAGGGCATCCTGAAGAGAGCTCCCATGAGACAGAGCAATAGACCTGAAAAATCCTCTGACTGCTGGAACAGTGTAGTCATGGACATGTTGGCTTGTCTAGAAAATATAATCTTGGTATCAGAGTTTTAATCAGTTTTGAAAAATAACATTAAGGGCACTAACTTTTAGTAAGTTATATAAGACAAAATAATTATGCATCAAATTTAAAGTTTCATGAAAGATAGAGAAAATATTGCTTTGGTTTACATGTTACATTTACACTCATTAATACAAAGATAATTTTGTAATATGATGCCTAATTAGTACTTTTACCTTTAATTACATGAGAACAATTATCAGACATGGGTACATTGGTTGGTTGACTTAGTGTTTTATGACACAAAGTAGTTAGGCTATCTGCGCCAAACGTCTGGCAAAAAGGTAAAAGTAAATTCAGTAAAATTCATAAAAGGAAATTAAGGTAAAACAAAACAAAGTTAAAAAAAACATAAATAGCATAAAAACAATGTTTTTAATGCAAGTTCTCCCAAAGTTGCCAGAAATTAGTTGGATTCTTTTTTCCTAACTGCACTGTATCAACTGATACCACAATTTTTGCATTTATTAGTATCAGTAATTTTGACTAGGCCATTTTAAAACTCATCACTAGCTATGTTCTTCTCTGAATGTTCCTAACTCAGCATTTGGCACTATATTTTGGTATTACCTTACTAAAATGAAAACCTAGAGTCAATTAACTATCCTGTGAATAAAATGACCCTTATCTTCAAGTAAATAACTGCACAATAATAATGCAGAAATGCAGTATAATTTTTATTTTAAAATGTTTAAGTGTTTTAGGAGAGTTAAAAATTGTATATCTGTGTAGGATGTCCAAATCAATCTCGGATCACAAGTAAAAAGAATAAATTTGTTACTATTCCTTTGCCATGGAGATTCCAACTTCATTTATTATAAAAGATAAGACAGCCTAATTATCAGTTAAGAAAAATTTAAAGTATGTTAAACAGATGGTGATGTATATTGACTGATGATTTGAGTGTCTGAGCAATCCTGCATGAATATATCTAATGTCCTATAAAAGTTATGCGCAGGTCATTCAGTCATATTACAGTAAAAGGTGTAAATTAGTGAAGTAAATCTACTTAAGCACCTTCACTCAAGTATTATTTTTCAGAAAGAACTTTCATTTTTAAATAATTTAACTTAACTACACTTTTGCTGAAATGTGTAAAGCACAAATGTATATTTTACATAAATCTGGAAAATGTCAATGGATAAAATAACCAATCAGAGAATGTAGAAAATAAGGAAATTTAAAGTATCAAATCATGCTCATTCAGTTCTTCCAGCCGATAATTACTGAAATACTGTGGCTCACATCTTGTTAATCTTTAAACAGCAGCAATGTTGTAGGTGGCATCATTTGATGATGGCTGCCATTTAAGAATTAAAGATGTCAGATGTAAAGGCAACTGACTCTGCAGGTGCTAGGAATACCTAGGGAAATTCTTCAAGTTCAAGAAGATGGTAGGAAATTCTGTCCACCTACATTGTGTGTTGTGTTTCCCCATAATGGTTGATGTGATGGCTTACATTACATTGCTATCAAATCTACACAAATAAGTGGAGATGAGTCTAAAAACTATGTATGTTATATATTTATAATATGCAATACTATATAAAATTTATCCAAGCCCATACTTAAGATGTTAGTGATTAAATTTATTACAAAGGGACTATATGTTCAGCATTGGTGAGTCACAAGAATTCTGAGAATATATTCATGTGATGTAGTCGTACTACAGTTCCATGTCAAGACAAACTGTTTGCAAGAGAACTAATGAGTTTACTACAAATATGAGAAAAATTTGATAAATACAATGACTAAAGTACAGTATATTGACACAGCTACTGACTGCTGTACATCCAGAAGACAGTTATATTGTTCTGACTCATTGGAATGACATCAGCTGTCTTAAGAAGTGTTCTGCTGCACAACCCTAAAGGCAGTTGAAGAAGGCCACATACTGATGATGTTTAGGCCAACACCTTGAACGATACACATTCACAGTATCAGATCCAAGACAAAAATTACCATGACTACAATTGACAATGAATCAATTTTTGTGACAGCATTCAAGGTATTTATTGAAGATAAAGTAGGATTACTGTCTTGTGATGACATTGGTATTGAAGAACAGGTCCAGAAATTGGCAGAATATTCAGATGATCCAGCAAAGGACATCAGTTTTCAAGACACTGCTGTTTTTCTTCAAAAGAAGGATGACATCATTGCATATAAACTCCTTTCACATTGCCATTATGAATGCCATCATCTATTGAATCTGACTGCTATAGTTAATTCCATGAATACAGAATGCAGTTATTCATACAAGAAACTGTTCCAATCACATATATAGAAAATGTCAGGCACTGTGGAAAAGTATGGTTGATCAGCAGTGCCAACAAAAATTGTTGAAGCAGAATACATGCTACAGCTGATTTTGCCAAATCAAAAAAAGTAACATTTCTGTGTTCCTGGTTGTTTATGGGATCTTGTGCATTAAGATGTGTTTAGCATGCAAGATTAAAATGTAATAGTAATTCATAATGTACTTGCTTCTGAAATTGCTGGACTGGTATTTCTCTTTTTCACTGTATGTATATTATTTTCATCAAATATTTCTTAATCAAACTTCACTCTAGAACATGCAAAGACTTAGTGTAAGAAAATAATTGTTACCAATTTTGATACCAATTATCTGTGAGGTTTATGGTACAGTTCTACAATTGTAGAATTCAACTATACATTGAAGTTTAATTTTAATTATTAACATTTGCTCATCCAGATTTTGAATGAGCTAAAAGGCCTAAGGAAAAGTTTATACAAGTATGATAGGTATGACTATATTCTAAAGACGGCTGGTACAGGTATTAAAACTTTTATTAAAGTAAAGTAGAACACAATGTTTCGACCTTCTTAGGTCATCTTCAAGTTAACAAAGATTTTGTAACTGACTGTTGCCAGGCATGTCTTAGGGACAAGAATGTAAACAAGTAAGGGACTGTAGAGAGTGTTGCAGTATACGGTAGGTTATTAATTAGTATAGGTATAAAGGTGTTCCTTTATATTTGTTTAATTTTGGTTTTAGCTGCTGTATAAGTAGAGTTTCTTTGATTTTGCATTTGTTTATACTTGTTTCCATACTTAAGTTTCTGGGTGTTTTCTATGGTTATATTGTGTTTGATTTGCAGTGTTCAAAAAGTTGCGAGGGTGTTTTTTGTGTTATTTGAATTTGGTTTCCATTGTTTCTCCAATATAGGAGCGATGGCAGTTGTTGCATTGTACTTTATGAATAATCTTGGTGTTGTGTTTGTCACTATAGTTTCTACATAGTATGGACTTTAGTTTTGTAACTGATTTTTAAATAAATTTGGTGTTTACTGGAATACTATGTTTGTTAAGTTTTTATCCAAATGTTGGTTATTTTTTTGTTAATGTCAGAAATATATGGTATGCAGCAGTGTAAGGTTTTGTTGTTTGTTGTTTCTTGGGATTTATTGTTGTTGATCAGTGCATGTGTGTATTTTGGAGGATATTTGATGCTGACAAAGTGTTGTTTCACTTTGTTGATTTCACTGTTAATTTTATTGGGTAAGTATAGTTTTGTAGCTGTGTTTATTTGGTTTCTTAATATGTTGAGTTTTTGTTTTGTTTCATGTGCTCAGTCCCAGGGAGTGGACTGTAAAATGTTACTTTCTACTTGAGTATAATTTTAACCAGTATTTTTTTACTCTAGCTTAAGTACAACTTAGGAGCAGTACTTTTAACTTAAAATTAATCTAATAAAAATTTGCTTATTTCAACTCAAGCTAAAAAATAAAATATTTTTTGAACTTTCAATTACAATAAAATAGAGTTTAATAGAGTTTAGCTTTCAGGTTAGTTTTGTGTTAGATATATTGACTTTCATGTGAATTGAATTCAAATATGAATTTTCTAAGGTTAGGGAATCGCATCTGATTGGCCAAAAAAGAAGTAAAAACAAATTCAAAGAATATATTTATTTTAAGTGATCATCACAGTGGTAGCTGGATTAGAGATCTGTTCGTCCCATGGTGATAACTTGAAAATACATCATTTCACCCTGTTGATGTGAGATGAGCTGTTCTTGTGTGTTTAATTCCCCTTTGTGAAGTGTATGAAACATTACGAATAATTTTTATTGCATAAACATGTCTAAATTTAAAAGTAGATGTGCACCTTTCAATTATAGTTCTAGAGTGCAAGGAAATATTGAACAAGTGACGTACTGTATGCTTCTGCTACTACTAAGAAAAGAAATGAATTCTGCTAAAAATTAGAAAACACCATTACATTTGTAAAATGTTTTAAATATATATGCTATTTATTTATTTCACATGTAAGATAGTTAAAGAACTTTTGTTTTCTGCTCTTTTGACTATTTTTGAATTACTGGTATTACAACAAAAGTAATGTTAAACTTCTGTAGAAATATTTAAGGGAGAGTAATAGATGAAATGGGAGTTTGCTATTCACTGAATGTTACAGCAGAATAACCTCAAATTATGTTCTGCAATGAAATATACCTAGTAATGATTATGGTCAAGTCTGATTACAGAATTCACTGTAATCTACTATTCAAATTTATGATTGCCATGTATACTATTTCTACATATCATTTAATTATAGAATTAATTATTTTTTTTAACTACAAGCAATTACTCAAATAAAGGCAGGAAAGCATTAACAAATTTTTTTAGTTATGTTTCTTCCAATTTGAAAAAATTTTAAAAAAATGTTGAGAGAACTTCAAAATATTATAAAAATAAAGCAGTAAGAATATTTTCAAAATATACCAATCCAGTCTTAGACAGGGTTCCCGTAGGAGATGATGTGCTTGAATCGGAGGTAAAAAGAGGGATGTCTCCAGAGGTTAAGTTAGAACCACCTGAGGCAAGCTGTTGCTGGCCTTGTTGTTTATAGAAAAGAACTGCTTCAAAGTTCATGTAAGCCCAAGCATGCCAAGCCTAAAAAATACAAATTCCCAGAAAAAGCACTTCTGTTAACTAAACTGCAAGCATTTTAAAAAGAACTTTAATGATTATGAACTGATAAAATAAACATGCTTTAATTCTAATAAAACTCAACTGCATGTAAATAGCTACATATGTATAATACACATTTGAATACAGGTCTAATATTCCCTGAAAATAAAATAGCCAAATTAAGGATATGTGCATTAACTTTGTATCACAATAAAAATGTTCTCATAAAAAAATACACTGTGTTTTTATGAAATAAGTATTACCTGTGGACAAATCCAAAATATAAAGAAACTAATACATTGTTAAAACAGTTTCTATTGCTGGGTAGAAGGTAAAGTCCAGTCTTGCATATTTTCTAAACATTTTCTTCTTTGATTACAAGTTCTAGAAGTTAGCTTAATTAATGTTCATGGAGTGATCTATGATCACAATAGGTACCAATACAAAAATTTCATTTAATTATTAACTTCTCACACATCATTATTTCTTTGTTGCAACAGAAACTCAGTACTAAAGCAATGAACATACTAGCATAATAAAATCAATCAAACAATATTTCACTACAGATGCATTGTAACATTCTAAAATTTATATATGTAAAAACAGCTGGTATGGGTTCAGGAAAATTTTTATGTAGAGGAGCGAACAACATTTCGACCTTCTTGACAAAAATTTCTAATACAACCAACAGTTTCTAAAAAAGGAATGCTGAACTACAATTTAACAGATATTACAATCACATTTTTATCAACATAAAGCTAACTACAACTTTGAATACAATTAAATACTTCAGGTAATGGTTTTAGTGCTCGTCTGGACATTAAATATTTATGTACCAATATATTTATAAGGAAGTATAGTTTTTGTACAGAACTTGTTTTTGAAAGTCAGCCTGTTGTTAATGACTTAAACTAATTTTACAAACCTTTAAATTGCAACAGGAGAGTTTAATGCCATTTCTAATACACAAATTTATGATACAAAGGAGTTGTAGTAAGTTCCAAATATTTTTCTAATAACATTCTTTTCCAGTTTTTAAATGATCTACTTCAATCAAAAAACACTTAATTTTCAACAGATTTATTATATGTTAATATTACTTTTCCAGTTTTTCAATGAAAACAGCATGTTATCTAATGCATTACTTGCATGAATGAAAGCCATGTCCAAGAATTCTTCACCCATAAAAAAATTATGCATTTTTAATATATTTATTATTCAAATTCATGCCATTAATAACCATACACAAAGGCTAACCTACTCTACTCATCTTGGTATATATGTACCAGCAGACTGAATTTAAGCTTAGCAAAAACAAATGTTAGATTCTAGCCTACTTAACCTAACATCTCAATAAAAACAACCACCTTTTAAACACAACAAGTATCCCATGCCCAAACTTCCACTCGTTTTGGTGCTTTTGAATTTAGAAGACTAAACAAAGAGTATCAGTATCAGCTACCCATGATTTAAGTTACAAATTATATTAAAATCTTATTTTAGTGAAATATTATGTCTCTGCAGAACAGACTTCATATTATAGTGCAAATCTATTCACATCATAAGAGGACTAGACATAGGCAAAGGAACAACAAACAATTTAATATCCATTAATATACTGGAAGACTGTGATACAGTTATCTAAAATAAACATTTCAAACACAAGAGTAATTTGTAACTAGGTCCAATCTGAACAAATGTTTGGACTGGGTGAACAAAACACCTACAATTTTAAGGTTTTAAGTATATTTAACTTGAAATGTTTTGACAGTTATTTAAGTATATTTAACTTGAAATGTTTTGACAGTTATTTAAGAATATTTCATTCAAATTACAAATATAATGTGCCTGCTTCTCTGTATAATGTATGTATGCTGCAATGAAAATTTTACTTTTATTAGAGAGTCAGAAATGTTCGACTAGCTTCAAAAGGTTTGTCTTACCTAAAAAGAAAATAGTTACTCAGTAAAGAATCAAATATATAACAGCATGAACATTACTAACCTTAAGTACCAGTACAGTAAAATATAAAACAGCATGAACATTACTAACCATAAATGTCAGTACAGTAAAATATATAACAGCATGAACATTACTAACCAAAAGTGTCAGTACAGTAAAATATATAACAGCATGAACATTACTAACCAAAAATGTCAGTACAGTAAAATATATAACAGCATGAACATTACTAACCAAAAGTGTCAATACAGTAAAATATATAACAGCATGAACATTACTAACCAAAAATGTCAGTACAGTAAAATATATCTCAGCATGAACAGTAATCTTAAGTGTCAGTAGAGTAGAATACATAATAGCAGAAACATCAGTAATGTTAAGTGTCAGTAGAGTAGAATATATAACAGCATACATGTACTATCACATCAACTATGCATATAATAATTGAAACCAATTACACTCCTAAAAAACTACATCTGTAACATTGCTTTCAAGAGGTGTGTAAGCATTTAGATGAAAAATACTTTAACATTTTTCAAGATATGTCTTTTAACTTTCTGAAATAAATGTTTTGTTTTTCTTAAGTTTTTAACTTTGTGTCCCAGTAATTTTCTCCCATTGCAAGTGTATTATCAGCTTAAATTTCAAAATAAATTTTGTCCAGTAACATATTTCCTTATTATTACCTTTTTAAGCATTAGATGGTGTTCCTTATTAAATTTTCTATTTTTTATAGTTCAAAATCATCTATTCATAAACAACTCTTACACATTTCGTTTACTATCTTCAGTCCAGGAAAAGCTTCTGACTGAAAAATGTACTATATTTATACCAATTATTACTGTCTGTTACAAATTTTTAAAGCTAAAAGTTCAAAACAATGAGCTTCTTTATTAGTACTTCATCTGACTACTTTAATATATTATCTAGACAATGAAATATTATATGAACATTTAATATAAATACTCTGATGCATCGCCTAGATAACATATCAATACTCAAGTTCACAACCTTTTAAAAATGATGATAATGATACTATATTTTAGTGAAACAGTTTTTATTATTTTACAACATTATATCATTTCATTACTACATTTTTTCTTCATGCTGTAGTCCATATAAAACAAACACTAATTAACCTGAACATGCAAAAAAGGAAGTAGTTATAAGGTAGAAAAATACTAAACACCCACCTTATACCAGTTATTGTCATAATCTCTAGCAGCAGAATAATACTTAAGGATCATGGGAATAGATTTTTCATTAATTCCTTGTAGGCTTTCTTGCCATTGACCTAGCTTCAAGTAGCACCTAACATGTACAAAAAAAGACAGAAATTTAAACTTAGAAGAGCATAATCATTTATTATTTTCATTATGTTTACATACAAGCTAAGATTTGGTGACTGATGATATGAACTCTTGAATCCTACTGGGATAAATACAAACGATGAACTCTGTTGTATAATAGTAGTTCTTTAGAGAACTAATACTAAAATGAACAAATCCAGTATTATAGAAGTAAACAGTACAGAGGATGAACTGTAGTAAATATTCCAGTAAAGTAAGGATAAGCATTTACATCCAATCAAGTGGTGATACAAACATGAGAACCTTTTCTGCTGATCAAAACCTAATTTCAATAGTCTCATATGTTAGAGAAAGAAGAATAAACACAAAAGTTAGGACAGTAAGATGTAGTTGTTCAAGCCCAAAACACCCCCACATCTGTATCACCTTTTACTGCTCACAGAAATTTGCGAGTAGGTGGCTGCTCTCAAAGAAATACAAACTGAAAGAATGGTGAAAAGAAATAAGGTTCTATGTTTAGAGGCAAGAAAACATTACCTCCTGATGTTGGCGTAATAGTAGCCAACTATTAGTAGCTTTACTACTATTATAGTAGTAAAGGACAAAATTATTTAATAGGTATGACACTAAACAAATTACAGTGATATAAAAACCTAACCAAGTTATCTGTGATAGTATAATTCACAACCTCCACCATGAATTATACTTGTAGTCTATAGTAACTACTAATTTTCAAACTTTATCTACCCTTTATAAGAGCTTTGATATTTATTTGAGATAATGGTGTTAATACATGCACAGAAATAGTTCAAAGATGTTTAAAGAATTTTATTAGACTAAATACATCTATTGGAAATGTCCAGCAAAATAATCTTTAATTATAAATCTTTATATTTATGTAATGTGTTTTTGTATTTACCACAAATATTTGAATAATTTTATGTAAAGTTTCTTTATTAAATATTAACATTTGTACAAGTATTTCAACACTAAAGAAAAATTTCAATTTATTACAAATTTTTCATTTCTGAGCAACTCTGAAGTTATAATATTTATAATAGAAGATTATGGCATATGCTGTTAAGCCATATACAGAAAATTGTTTTTGGTTTGTTTTTTAATCAAAAACATTTAAATTAATAAGTTATTTTAATTTTTAAATTGACATAACATGCTTCTACTTCAAAAACTGAACTATTTTCAATTTCCAATTATACTGGATAAATAATATTAATACATGTTAATTTAAAAAAAAAATGTTTGAAAGAATCTCAAACTTCATTTTTCTGTGTTATGTGATGTGTGTCTCATCTTCAATTTACTTGATTCTGAATTTTTAGACTTCTAAAACTGACTGCTGCAGTTTACTACCAATTAGAAATGTCAAATTATATGTGATCAGAAACAAGAATATAAACTATGAACCTCCTATCTTCTTTACTACCTGATAGCAATAAAATTTGTCAAGCCTGCCAGATAAGACCCTCCCCCTCTCTTGCCGACTTTTGATACAGTTGGCTAATCAACTGTACATAGTTGATAAATACATTTATAAACAGTAGAAAAAGCAGTTCTTTTCTATTTAAATTTTAAGCTTCCATATTCTGTTTTCCCACCATTACCGTTCATCAATAAGAATAAACCTCAAATACGTTTTACTCAAATGCAATCAGTTTGAATACAAGGTGAGTATGATAAATCCTTATTTTATGTGTATATAGTTTATATTGTTATATATACCAGCTGTGGTACCCGTACCCTGGATGGAAATTACATAAATTCATGATTAAGGAAAGGTTATCTTAGAAAATGAAAAGTTTTTTTCCCTTTATATACAATTTAAGAAAAACAGCAAAATTCAAAATTTGAAACCATAAATTTGCATGTATCTCCTCATGGACCCATCAAACCTTCATGGCAAAATATTGTGAAAATCCATCAATAGGAGCAAAGTAATGGTAAAAGAAAACCACAAAATGCAAAACTGAATATTTTTGTGTACTTCCCCATGTACCTAATGAACCTCCATATCAATTTTGGTGAAGATCTCTACATCCTGTACAGTATTTACATTGACATAAAACAGACAGTACCATTATATTTATATAAATGGTACCAGTGTAATAGTTCTGAGTGCAATTTATGCATGATGTCATATCCAAACCCTGAAAATGCATAAAAATAATGTTTTCCAAGACAGGAAACAGTGGCAAAATGGGAAAATCATGACCTCTATTGAAAATATAAATGGATACGAGATAAAAATTTTATGAATTTGGGGGTTGCATATCGTATAATAAAAACGTTTTTCTGGCATCATATAAGAAAGAGTTCTATTATAGTATATTTTTCTTAACAAGATCACTTAAGATGTAAAAGATGCACACTATTTAGCTCAGCTTAACAAAACCTCAATAAAATGTCTAAGATTACACTAACTGGAGCATTGTTGCAAAATGTGACATTAGATAAGCTGCTGCTTGCAACAGGAAACAGCTAATAGACTTACACTATAATTTAATGCTTTTTACACAACTAATACAAATTAAGGCACAAGACCATGAAATTAAAAAAGAAAACAGATGTGAAGAAGGTTAAGAGTTAAAACAGCTAAAATGAGTAATTTGGAACTTCATGAATAATACTGCACTCAGTGCAACAGAAAAAAAAATATTTTATTTCATATTTATCAATTTTTCTTTTCACTGTACACTGATTTCTTTACAGTTTAAGCTAGAAAGAGATATGAGAGATGGAATATGAGGACTTCAACAATTCATACATTTTTAGTAAGGATAAGTTATTGAATAATTCTGAATTTCTCTGTAAAAAAGGAAAAATTTATTAAATGCTTGCCAAGTTCTGTAAAGGTACACAAAAAATCTAGATTTATAGCATTTAGTTTCATAATTATAAAGTTGATCAAATGATGAACAATGACCTTGTAGAGATAATATCTCTAAAAAAGATAAAATTATTAGAAATTGAAAACAAGAAAAAAAAAAGACAAAAACTTTAAACTCTCATACAAATTAAACCACTAATTTAATACAACTGTGTCAAGTATAATTTCAAACTACAACTTACCTGGCTAAAAGTTTGTGCAATTCAGTTTTTGGTAGAGATTCATCAGCCACTTGCATATGATGAACTTTTGGATACAGGGAATTCTGTACAAACTGATGAAGTTGACTAAATGACAAGTCCTAAAAGATATTCAACAATGTTGAAAGATATGCAAACTTTTTTAGTGACACAATTATTCTCACTGAATGAATGAATGTTAAATAATGTTTTATGTTTGTAGCATGAACTACAATGAAAGAAAGCATTAGAATGAGATTTTCTCCCAACCTCATCATGAAATATGCGTATTAACTAAATTAAAACAAATGTTCATGAGATTTCTTTATGCAGAAAAATATAGTACAGATGTATAAGATAAACATATACCATAAAAATGAAGTTGTACTGAACAAACATACTTTAAGCAAAAGAGTGGCCTCACACAACAGACTACCAGTTTTGCAATGAGGTTAAATTAACAAAAATAATTCAACCACAGTTACACATGTATCAAGAAATGAAAATCATAAAGACATTAAAACAGAGTCAAATGAAGTAAAAATATTAATAAGACTTTTTTCTTTAATTTCTGAACAGCATAATTGTTTGTTTTAGAGCAAAACCATATTAGGCTATCTGCTGTGCCAACTGCCGTGAATCAAATATTGTATTTTAGCACAGACGTAGCATATTGGAACATAGAAGAAAATCTTAATTCAAGAAACAGGTGAAGTTACAATACGAAATTATTGTTTCTACAATTAAGACTCATTTTGGCTGATTCTATTACCATATATAGTACACAAGAGAACTCGCATTAAATATAGGTTTTTCAGATCACACACAATCCAAATATCTGCATTTAAACCTGCATATACATACTTCAACAAGATGAAGGTATTCCAGAGTTCTTATGACAAGCACTTTTAGTACTGCATATCTCAGGACAGCTGGCATGGGTATTAACACTTTTACTAATAAAGCAGAGAACAGTGTTTCAACCTTCTTAGGCCATCTTCAGGTTAACAGTTTATTAGTGAGTGTATGCCTTAAATTAGAAATGTAACCCAGGGTTTGTATTGCATATCATTTAATCTTTGAGCTCATACAGAGCTCATAATTATTTTAAAAGAAACTTTAATGGCAAATAATAAAAAAGTGTTTTTTAGAATTGCAATATGTACAATATATTCCACTAAGAAAATACCTTATGTTATAAAAAAATTTAAAAACCTCCATTTCCCATGCTTTTGTCAAATTTTGAGTAAAGCTACTTGGAGGTTAGTATCCTCTAATTTTAAAAGTTGTAGAACAGAATAAAGGCCAAATCCCTGGTATTATTAACTAATGAACAACAGGATTGACTGTTACACTATAACGCTTCCATGGCTGAAAATACAAGCATGTTCAATGACAAGTCTCAATCCCATGATCCACAAATTAAAAGTCAAGAACTTCAATCATCAGGTCAAAAATAACCTAGTTAATTTTGTATGGCATATAATCATTTAAACAAAAGAGAGAAATTTAAATATACATATGTAATATATTTTATAAATAATGAACAACCACCTTAAAGTTAGTTATGTGTCAAGTTTAGAAACTTTCTCTTTTACATACTGTTAGCTCACTAGGAAAAGCTTCAACAAAGTATTGCAATAAGTGTGACAGAATCAAAACCAATGAATAATTGGATTGCATTTTTATTAAGGTAGGTCGGTTATGTTGTAAAATTGTTTCCTTATAGTTCTGTTTTCACACAAGACTATAAAATTAGTGGTTAAAGTATTAAAAACAAATGTTTTAATGAAAAAATATTACATAAATACAGTACACTGGTTACTGAATACAGTCTATAAAATATTAAAAAAGAGTGCTATTTAATGTGATCAGGGGTTTCATGTATAAATATAATTATTAAGTAACAAGTTCTTCACTTCGATTGTCAGTATTTTCCTGGCTGTATTGTATAATTACTTGAGAACTAAGATTCAGTTAACTACAAATTTGTACTGCCAGTAGTTTAGGTTTAGTGTTAGCTATGTACTCTAGTCCAGGATCAAACTAATGTTTTTCTTTTTTAAGTGCACCTACCAATTAACCTATTTTTTGATACAGCTTAATACACTATTAATTATAATTTTCTCTGTAAAGGACTACCTGATAATGCACAAAGAAAGAACCTGGATGTGTAAGGCATGTAAATGCAATCTGAGTTTTATATCTTAGAAGTATCTGAAAGAAACATTATTAACCTTAATATTTTAAATCATATTATTACTCCAGTAAATATTTTAAATCACCATACCTACATTATTACTCCAGTATATATTTTAAATCACTATACCTCACATTATTACTCCAGTGTATATTTTAAATCACTATACCTCACATTATTACTCCAGTATATATTTTAAATCACCATACCCACATTATTACTCCAGTATATATTTTAAATCACTATATCCACATTATTACTCCAGTATATATTTTAAATAACTATATCCACATTATTACTCCAGTATATATTTTAAATAACTATACCCACATTATTACTCCAGTATATATTCTAAATCACCATACCCACATTATTACTTCAGTATATATTTTAAATCACCATGCCCACATTATTACTCCAGTAAACATTTTAAATCACCATGCCCACATTATTACTCCAGTATATATTTTAAATCACCATACCCACATTATTACTCCAGTATATATTTTAAATCACCATACCCACATTATTACTCCATTATATATTTTAAATCACCATACCCACATTATTACTCCAGTATGCATTTTAAATCACCATACCCACATTATTACTCCAGCATGCACTTTAAATCACCATACCCACATTATTACTCCAGCATGCACTTTAAATTACCATCCCTACATTTATTGCTCTAGTAACACTTTATTTTGTGTCATAAAGCACAAAAAATGATTTGTTTGACATCATGTTCTTTGCATTAGATCTATGAAAATACACACATTATAAAGCACTATGTTTTCAAGTTCTGCCACCCTTCAAAGAAAGTAATCTTATTGCCATATATCATCAATGTTGTTCAATTAAAAGTTACTATTCAGAAAGATCATAATCTGCTTGTAGCTTACACATCCTTCTTTATTTCTTAACTGGTACATAACTACAATACATCAACTATTACTACAAATCAAGTTTTGGCTTATACTTCAAAATTCATTAAGAAACAAAATGATGTTTTATCATGTATCTGACTTTATACGTTTGCCACACTTATTTGTTAATAAATATATATAAACTGTTTTGGAAAAACCAGAATAGAATGAATCTTAGCAAACATTAAAACAGTTATTTGAATGTTTTAACTAACATGCAAATGCAAGACGACTAGAGAAATACTAAGAACTTACAAATACATTACTTTTAATGAACCTTTTTCTGTGGATGTATCCTGATGTTTAAGGGTTTTCAAAACAAGTAAATATTTAATTAAAACCTTCTCCCCTCAAATTAAAGTTAGAATAATATACAGACCTAGTCTGTGTATTAAACACCTATTTCAGTACAAAGATCAAGTACCTAAACTACATTCATGGCTCCTGTACAAATATGCATGTTGTGACTGAATAAGGCCATGCACATTGGTGAAATAAAATACTACTTAAGAACTAGTCTGTGAAAATTCCTGAGTATCTAACAGACTAAATCTTCCTCTACTTAAACCATGCCACTCATCCATTGGTACACATTCTCAAACCACAGGTCACAATATCTCATTTAGTGATTTCTCTATCATCATCACAGGATTTTCAAACCTGAACTCTATGTTACAGAAAGTCTCCTCATAGCTAAAGACCACTTGACCCTTAATGATTCACAAGTTGTTCTAAATTTTCACATTCAAAAATTAGCCACAGTGCAATATATATATAAAACATTGTTTTATCCATCCACTTCTGCTTCTCCTGATAAATAAATAAACAAATGATTATACTTGTAGCAACAATCATATTTTTAATATAATTTTCAGATGTCACTGGTGATGGAATGAGTTATTCCAAAATGTTCAAACTTGTAAATAAAATATTGTATCTTTTGTCAACCACTTTCATCTTCATTATTAAACTTTGGTTTCCCCATCGTGAATCCATTGCAAGTCAAAGTTTAATACTTCTTGCCATGCTATGAATGTTTAGACTAGGCATGAGGTGGCAGTATAAGAAACTATTTAAAGTCTGGAATAAATTATCCTATTTTAGACAAAAAGTTATTGTCCTTAACATATTTCACACAGCCATTTCACCAGAGTGTTATCATTGTATTTATTTAGAAGACTTATAAAATCCAATATTTACAGCTACTATTGTTTCTTTACTTATCCAGCAATTTTCAGCAAGAATATGAATCTTCAAACAAAATATCTACAAGTACAAACAGTTAAAGGTTAGGAAACAAAGTATTTATTAAAGAAATATTCTCTCATGAAAGAACATTTACAAATAAAAAACAGCCATTCAAAGAACAATTGGTTAAAGTTACTAAAATCAACTGAAAAGAAAATGAAGTCTTTTTGCATTTCTTTACACAATTTTGAAAATAAGACATTTATTCCCTGATTTCTGGAGAAGCCTGACAACAAAACTTATAAATTTTATATATATGTGTAACTGAAATTTTTTAATTAAACATTACAGCTCTATTAATTACTTATTTAAACAAATTACATTGTTACACTTAATATTCCAAATAGCAGTCACAAATTTTATCTTACCTTTTCATTCTTTTTCCACAAATGTTTAATGTAGGCAAAAGTTACTTGTGGATGAGTTGTGAGAAGAACTGTGTCAGGATGTCCTTTAGGATCAATGCCAAGCAACATAACTAATGTTCTATGGGACAGATTCTAGAGAAATTTTCAAGAAAGTAAACAGTATTTGTTTGTTTGTTCAAAAATAAGCTTTAAAGTTTCAAAGATAATAAAAACAATTCATTAAAGTAACCTTTACACTATAAAACTCTTATTTGGAATAGTTTTGAGACACCTAGATGAAATAAAACCATATTTTGAAATCTAGGAAAATCTTTTCCATTAAAAAGTATTGATAAGACTAAATGTCATTCCATACTATTCAGCTTGGTTAATCACAATGATAATAGCTATTATTTGACAAAAAGAGCTACATGAAACATTATCACACCATGTATTATGACATTTTTTCAAACATACCATCCTCCCAGCTTTACGACACAGGCTAGCATATTTAATCCATGTCCTCATGTCTTCCTGTGGAGGAACTACTAGAGAATGAACTTGTAGGATTTTCTGCCAGTCTTCTACAACCCGCTGGCAACCCTGTTGCCAAATAGATGGAAAGAAAAAATAAGTTCAAATATAAACTTGTATTATCTTGCACATAATCTATTTTATAAACCACAAACCTGTGCAACTATCTGTCGATTATCTAACTAACCCCCAGGTCACTGGATCAATCTCAACCAAATATTATGGGATGATAGTTAATGGGAAGGGGGTCCCAACAACCCTTCCACCACTGTCACTCATGTTATCAAGCATTTATTTTATCACAAGTTAACATTAACTACATTCTTAGCTGGCACCATATTTTTAACACACACACATAAGAGGAGGAAAAAAATATAATTAAATTTTCTCTAACACAACATATTATGGAGGGGGGGATGTTATATATGTCTCAAAGAGGGCACTACCATTCTCTATAGCAGAATGCAATGAAAATAAAATAGCCAATGCTATTGGAATAATACATAAATTCAGCTGAAGTTTCTATTTAAACAGGCACCATAAGATTTATATATGAAGAATATATCAAGAAATATACCATTTCTTGAATCATACCTACATCTCACTTTGACCCATGACCTTACAACTTCATCCCGTAAGACACTTCTGCAGCCAATCACCCTCAATTAATCAATCACATAAAATAGTGTTGGAAGGTTCAGAACTAGGTGTTGAAAGCAGGTAACAGAATACACCCCCTACTGCTACCACTTTTCTCACTACCTCTTTATATAAGGCCATCTTGGCCATTTTACAGTGTATACCATGCTTTAAGTATATACATAGTGAGACCTTAGAGCATATACAAAACTTTGGGTTGGTAAAAATAAATACTGTAGTAATATGTTATGTTCTAAATAGAATGTGTAAAAGTTAGAATTTTTTTATCTATCATAGCATTTAACCACCATATTTTTTAAAGTTCCTAGCATGGACAAAAAACAGGTACTTCAACTTCTACAGATGCATGAAAAAGAAACCAAGTCTATTATGATGAATGAACATTCAAAGGTTCACTCAAAACATTAATTATTTATCATGTATAACCTACTTAATCTAAATTTCATTTTCACATTGATCAATATCTATTACATTCATCATATGAATTGTACAAAATACCATAAAAACTGAAAAAAAAACCTTTGTGGATGATCTACGGAAACCTTAACAACTAAACTGTGTATTCAGGTATTACACTAGAAACAACTGAATAATGTGGCAATATTGAGGACACAGTACTCACTTTATTTCCATAATAAAATTATTCAAATTTAGCTGTATTACAGGAACATTGTGCCCAGAACAAATATGTTCGGTCATGTTTAATTTTCAGTTACACCCAGTAATATTTTTTTTTACATCAGCTTTTCTCCTGATCAGCTGGGGACTTGACTATATGAATAAGATGTAGATAAAAGTTAACCTGTTGTGACCTTTTTCTACATAGTTACATTAAAATTTAATTAAACTACTTTATTATTTTTGTATATCAATAAACACAGAATCAATAAGTTTATAATTTAAATTTTCCATAATATAAAATTTTGTTTTTTAATTTTAAAAAAATATTTCAATCAAATTCTTAATCTTTACTTATCAATACCACTTGACACCTCAAACAGCCCCATTTTAGAGGTTCTTCCTACCCCTATATGAACTTCTGAGTTTAACATAAATTACCTATCATACTGTAGATATTGCTAAAATGTAACATTATTCTTGTTACACCAGAACACTGCTGAGACACAAAAGCACAAAGTAAAATCCACATGCCATATTCTCCAATCATGACCTGTCTATCATAAAATGTTAATAATTTGCAATTAAACTTGTTATATTATTTATAACCAATAGAAAGAGCAGATTTCAATTTACTGATTTTCCTTATAAGGCTAGTTCATTCTGATAACAATGTAAGATTTATTCACCCTAATGTTTTATTATAATTGCTTTCTATTGTTGAGTCACCTCAACAAGGCAATTTAATCATTTTAATTACCTTAAAGCTTAATTAAAAAGCTGGTTAAATTAAATATTATAATACACTGTATTCTTTGTTTATATCAGTTTTGCACTGTATGTACGAAACAAAAACGAAATGACGAATTTCACTTTTTTATTATTTCTTATTATGTGGCTTTTACAAGATCAGTCAAACTGATAAAGGTAATAACAGTTATTTTAGAGAATATAACACTATCAGATAAAATATGAAATTTTCCTGAAGAAACTAAAACTAATATTCATTTAGGTGGTCCAAGAAGTTATGCAAATAAAATATCAAACTGTATCATGAAAAACGTTTTTTGTTCTTAAGATGAAAATCACCTTGACTTGAATTGACTCAGTAAAGGCTTCATAAATTCAGAGACAAGTCTTTGGTAAAGATAATTTGTTAAAAAAATACAAAAAACAACTGATTTGTTGTGTACAACAGACTTGTAATGTTTACTAAAAGTTAGTCAGATTTCATGAAGATATACTAAGAACATTCAGAGTTATGGCAGGTATACTTTCATGAATATATAGTGGTTTAAGGATTGATTTTGACCAAGCCCATATGTGAGATAATCAAGACACTCGTCAACACTTCACTTTTTTCCCTACAAAGTAATTTCACAAATTTAAATTGATATATCAAATACCAGCTATGAATTATACAAGAAAATGTATACAGCTTACTATGATGATGACCATTAAAAATATAAAAGTCTTGCAATTATTTAAAGGTAAATAAAACAGTAGTTAATCATTTACTACACAAGGAGTTAATAATTAATGCTATAAATTATTACATGATCTAATCTCAATATTTACTGTGTTGCACAAGTCCAACAAGCAGCTGATTTTGATTCAAGGCAACACTTGTCTCAAATCAGAGGTAGCCAAATTTTATTTAGGCCTAAAATGTTTATATGAACATAAAAATTCTTCACATATACAAAACTTGTACTATCCAGACTTCTAAAGTAATTTATTATAAAACATACCAAGAATTTACTGTTCCAGTTATTCTTATCACTAGTGTTACTTAACATTGTAATCTAAATGACTCATCTAATAGCCAATTTTTATGAGTACTGTATTAACTAAATGTGAATAGGAGAAGAAATGTTGACTATGATTCCAACTTTATTATGTGTATCACATGTTTATGTATCAAATGTGTGAAAAAAGTATTTATACTGAAGATATCTGACAATGTTAAGTCTCACACAGACAACTCAGAATGCAAGGTTATGTTCATGTGAAGAATAAAAATACTTTTGCTCGTGATAGTGTTTGTATTTTTATACCTACTAGAACATCTGAAATACATGTACATTTTCTTTCAGTATCCTTGTATATGTTATTTCATATTTACTCTCCCCTATCAAGAACTGCTACAAAATTAGCAATATGTATAAAGAGAATAACTGACAACACTGTTGAAAGTCACCCTGCAAAAGGCCATGAAATGCACACTTTGATTTCTACCCATATACACAGAGTTAAGCCGTCTTTATTTTCAATTAAATATGTTAGTCGAAAACTGAAGTTTCCTATGTTTTTCTCATCAGTATTAAGAGAATACAAGAGTTGGTTAGAAATTTATCATGGAGGCAAAACAAACTATTTAAATACATTCTACTAGCTACTGGTTCTATTTGATGCATAGGAAAAACACATGACAGTCAGATCTGAATGGTACCTCCCCTCATATCACTCAGCAGGGGATCCTGAGGTTAGATGAAAAGTCCATTACAAATCATTAAAGAAGTTCCACAAACAATGATTTCTGACCAACACTAATCTAAATAAGTGCTTCCTAAACTTCCTTGTGGAGTTATTTGTAGTCTAGAAATACTACATTCAATGTGCATGACTTTACCATTGAAAATTTCTAAGAAACTGTAATAATCATTATGCTTTATTAAGCTTTTTATTATTGAAATAGATGTGGATACAAAAGCACAATGAATTACTGAAGAAAAACTCCATTATGGCAGTTGTGAGATGTGGAAGGAGATCTTTGACTTAATTTTAATGCCAATTGTGTACTTGTTTCAGTGACCATAGTTTATCCAAGCATGATTACGACTTGTTTCTAGAAGATCTATTTTCACATGTTAGTCAATTACATATTTTTATATTGTGTTACATTGGTATGGAAAATTTATGTTGATCAGGCATTAGAATATGATGCTTTATAAAGAATAGTTTCTGTTTGATTTTATTCTTATTATTTAAAATGTAATAAAATATAAATTACTATATTTTCTGTAAAATTTAATGAAACTCTGGTTTAGGTTGAACTTAAAATATATAACAGGTAAGCAGTAGCAATAAAAACGTTTGTTTAGAACTTCTTTACAGAAAGGAAAACAAACAATATTCTTAATATATTTCAGTAAAAAACATTTTTAATGAAAGTTGTAATTTTTGCTTGGCTAACTAAATGTTATAAAATATGTTTTAATACATTTTACAGCATAAAATTTAAATATTGTACTTCTATGACTATATAAATGTGTATATTTTCAATATTTACAATTATATGCTAAGATGTGAGGTCATATTTTAAAGAAAATTCATATGTATATTAACATGGGTAAAAAATACATGTAAAAGAACCCATAAGAAAAACTACGTGAAACAATACTACAGCTTTGTGTATTAGAAGCCATACTCCTAATGTGCCTTAGAAGATTGTAATGTTATAATTACTAATTATCCGTGATAAGTATGCAATTTGCTGAGACTGTTTACAGAATATTTTTGATAATGCAATCATTTCATTTATCCCTGTCTCTATCATACATGCATAATATATGATCTATATATATATATAGAGTAAAACTTTTATTAAATTACACTGTAAAATAAATATAATTCTTCAATACACAGCATATTTTACTTCAGAGTATACATAAAAAAACAAAGAAAAAACAAATTAGCAAACAAATGCTCAGAACTGCATGGAAAACTTAAGATATCTGCAGAAAATCAAAACTTAAGAAAAATACGGTGCAGTAAGAACAACGAAACCACTGACAACTTATTGCATTAGTTTTAGCAAACATTATCAAATTTCTATATACATAAAAATGTAAAAATGTGGCTTAACTTAATCCCAAACACTTCACAAGACAGAGCTTTTGATGTAAGACATACTATTCTACATTTCAAAATGTGGCCACGCTAATTTTAATACAAAGAAGTAGACAGCAATGACCCAGAATGCCTAGAATATTCTTACAATACTATCATTGCTTTGTTTTATATTAAAACATTTCAGTTAATTAACTACAGATGAACAAAATATTACAAATTTTGCAGATTATTAATTATTTGTATGAAATTCAACAACAAAACAAGAAATTAAATAACTATGTTCATCTTTTATTATCACAAAGGTTTCCCTTGTTTTCTTAAAGTCAAATAAAAATAGAATAACCAAGTAAAGTTGAAATATCAAAATAAATGAAAAAGTTAACTCAATAACAATGAAAATTACTTCTAATTAATCATGTATTATATATGTATGAATATTAAACTTAACTGGAAGATAAGTTTTACTTATCAAGTGGAAGAAGCAAAACATACTGTATGCTTTCTTACAGAAGTTAAATAATTATCAATACCTGTAATCTATCCCACCACTTTTGCTTGATTGCCTCTTTTTTCTCAGGAATCAGTTTGTACTGTATAACTTCCTCCAACTCAGCTAACATTTGGACATTGACCATAGCCTACATACACAGGAAGAAAAGAATTAATGTTGCTCTTATATAATTGACACAATACCTCTACTAGGTTTAGTCAACTGTAATTAAAAAACTAAGTAACAGGTCCCTCATTTACAATTATCTGCAAAATTGTTGAGAAAGTTTAAACATTCTTACACTTTAATCTTTATGTGATAAGAACTATTTCTGACATAGGACAGATCCCGTGATTCATGATACGATATAAACACAAGTTGTACAAGTACGCATTATTTGCATAATGCATACTTCTCTTTAGACTACTATAAATGAAATAATAGATCAACATAAATCAGCAAGGTCTGATGAAAGCAGGCAATGTTTATTACTGTTCATTTAAGAAAAGTTACATCACAGCTAAGTGCTAGCAATGATCAATAAACAAGTGTATATGCACTCGTATATAAACAGATTGTCTTTAACACATATATATAAAAACCAACTGAACAATTGTCTACATCTCTACATTACTGTGCATTTGTTTTAATAAGATAACATTTTAGCAAATAAAATACTGGCACTCACATTGTTTGTGTTTCAGTCATATATACATAGGGTAAATTTAATAAAAAAAGATGTAAAAAGGAATCATCACTCAATAAAAGGATTCTGGTAACATTAGTGAAGAAAAAATAACTTCCTAAAAATGTGTTTTGATGCTATGGGTAAAGAAAATATAAAATAATATTTAGAATAGCCACTCTGTAGTGTCTTACAACAGAGATCTACTTACACCATATGCTCTGTTGTAACTCTCTCCAGCCATTGCTGTAAGTTCAGTGTCAAGGAGGTCACGAGCTTTATCTATATGCTGTAGAAATGCATAAACAAATAACATGTTAGGGTATAAAACACAATTATACTTTACAGCATAAATAAAAAATTGGTCTAATCCACGTGAATTTTTCCATTATCTGAAAAACATGAGCATCGTTAGACTCTTATTTATTTTTATTCCTGATTCTACCCACTCTTATAATGTCACAGGATATTTATAAAACACTCAATACACAAAATACTTCAAACCTCTTCCCTACAGTATAGACTGGTCCTTGTGTTATACAAATCAGGTATTTACATGTTAATAATTTAAACTGTATTAGCTATCAATTATTAGTACTATTTATCTTATTTAGTCACCCTAGCTTGCCTTACATTGGTGCATAAATTAATAGTGACAGTATTTTTTAAATCAGAATTACTGTAATTAAAATCCATAAGATACAAGTAACTCACACATTAAACCTCCAATAATAACTTAGGTTAAGAATTTCACTCAGTTCAGGGTTCAACATGTTTAATTTGAACATCATGTTCAATAGTTTCCAACACACGGCAGCAGTGTAGTGAACACTAGTGCCATTATTGTTCTTGAGCTAATAATACCAAGACAAACTCCAGTTTCTTTTGTCATCTTAACAGTTGATTCTAAACATTATTTTGGAATGAAAGAAAACCTGTTTACTTAGGAATTGAACCCTTAATTAGCTACCTCGATCAAGCAATTATTAGAACTACAAAACTAGTTACAACCGAAGACTATTTAATCACATAGTGTCATCTGTGTACAAACAGACTTTTCAGCTCCAATTAGCTCAGTTAAACTATTCTTTCATTTGGGTTAACAGGTTTGTTTGTAGCTCCTTCAGGTTTAATACTTAAGTAATTTTTAAATTAGCTCAGTTAAACTGTTCTTTCATTTGGGTTAACAGGTTTGTTTGTAGCTCCTTAAGGTTTAGTACTTAAGTAATTTTTAAATCATTATTGTATTTGTATAAACACATGATTTTGCTTTAAAAATTATAAGCTTTAATCATATTTTTAACCAAATCATGACAAACCTCGGGTAATACATTTCTGATATCAAAAACAAAACTCCATTAAGTTTCTCTTAGTTTCATGAACAATAAGTATGTAATTTTAGTTTTAATGATATAAAATTCAAAGAAAGCATGAAAAAAAGTACACTTTTAGAAACATTTCTATTATTAATTATGATGACAATAAGTATAGAACTAGAATGATTAAAGTGTTTTTGTATTACCAACTGAGCTTTCTGAAAGTCATCTCTATGAACAGACAACACTGCCTGGAAAAAGGCTCTGTCCATGCTTTCCCTCGGTATCACTTGGGTATATTCTTCCAAATTTGCCCAAGCACCTAAAAAAAAAAAAATTATCTAGCTTCTATGGAAAAATAAATGAAAGTATCCAATATGTTGTAAAAATGTAGCAGAGGTAAAATGTTTTCAGAAATGAATAATTCATAATTTAACATTTCTCAAGCAGTTCCTCATAAAATTCAAAGCTTATACAGTTGACAAGAACTAATAAAACTATTTACTTATACAAGAAAATAACTCTTATTACCTTCTCTAAAAAAAAGTAGAAGCTTGTTTGCTTTGGTGTTTGTTAAAAAATGGTTTAAGAGTTCTTTCCTTACAGGAAATCAGATGCAACTTTTGTTCTAGTTTTGAAAAATTTATAAACTAGTATCATTCAACATTCACTAAAATGTCCTGATTATTAAAATAATCACACTAGGCATTCAGTCTATGAAACAACATTGTTTAACAGTTATAGCTATTGTAAGTTTACTTTAGATATCCGCATTGCTTGTTTTAATAGATTTTTACCACATTTAAAGAATTACCAATAGGTCGAACAAGTGGCTTGTGATTTAAGATTGGCAAGAAGAAAAAGTACTAGTACTATAATTTCAATAACACCAAATTATTATATTTAATTTCTTTAAAATATTTTCTTGCTCATAATGATGAATGTATTGTTACTATGCCAAAGAAAGTGAAAAATAAATCAACAGCTTAACAAACACAAGCAGACTACAGTGAAACAATACTGCTGAGATAATAGTAACTTAAACTGAAAATTGTTAATAATACTACCTAAGCCCCAGGCCGCTGCCGCAGCCATTCGTGCCATTCTTTGGCAATCTAGATCATGAAACTTGTTCCATGATTCTTTGGCCAGGTCATTCAATTTAGACCTAGCAGAAGGAAAAAAGATAAGATTTAACTGGATAAAAACATTCATATAATCTGAGTCTTACTGGTAATTACAATTAAAATTTATGAGTTTTTAAAATATGTGATAAATTCATAGATAAATCGTTTACAGTATCCATCTACATATTGTATGCTGCACAGTTTCTTTCCAAAATAAATAAACTCTAACTTATTACAAAAATTAAAGAAATAAGATGAATTTTTTTTTCATGAATGTGGACAAATTCTAAACTAAATAATGGTATGGTTACAAATTAGTATTTGTGTGAAAGAAAACTAATATTACTTCCCATGAAAGGCATATTTAATTTTAAATATGTCCACTGCTAGTTATCAAAAACACAGATATACTTCCAATACACTACATAATATATCAGAGGGGAAGGTAGGTAGGTAGCTATTCAATATTTATTGGCACAAAGCTACAAGGCTATTTATGCCAAACAAAATGTGGTACAGTATAGGTACAGGATAATTAAAGTAAAAAGTAAAATATGTAAAATTAGGAACTGCCAGGAATACTGAAGCAAGAAGTACACTCTTGCCGACAGTCACCTGAAGTTGGCCTTTCCAGTCCTGGGTTTAAGTCAAAAGAAAAATTGAAATGTGTAAAAGAAATTGTGTTAAAACATTAAAATGTGTAAAAAAATCATGCTAAAACACTATATAGTCTTATAAAAAACCTTAGATTAAGTGTAAAAAACCAATGACTCTTAAAAATGTAAAAACATGAGTGAGATGGGCAGTCTCACCTATAACATGGGCCAAAGTCAAGGAGAAAAACAGCCTTGCAAATATCTTTAAAATGGTGTCGTCGTTCTAGGTTGTAACGACAGCATGATAATAAAATGTGGATGATTGTGATCTGAGTGCCACATAACCACACATTGAAGCAGCAGTTCCAGATAAAAGGAAGTGGTGGGTTAAAAAACTGTGACCAATGCGTAGCCTTGCCAAAACAACCTCCTCTCTTCGATCCTTACAGAAGCAAGAGGGCCAAAGACTTACAGATGGTTTGATTTGAAAAAGCGTTATTGTGTTGCTCATTCCAGGTTGCCTGCCATCTGGTGTACAGTCTGGATTTGATAACCGGACCATAGTCCATGTATGGAATGGGAACCAGGATGATAGATCCAGAACAGACAGACTTTGCTGCTCTGTCAGCCAGCTCATTCCCATAAATACCAACATGACCTGGTATCCAACAGAATTGGACAGAGATGGATGAGAGAGAAAGATGGGCCAGTTTGTTTTTGATATTGATGAGAAGAGGGTGCTGACTATCATGGAATGATTCCAGGGCCAATAGACAGCTGAGTAAGTCTGTATATGTTGTACAATTTGTATACTGCATTATTTCAATATGATTTAGGACAAGAGAGATGGCATACAATTCAGCAGTAAAAACCGAAACTGTAGGGGGGAGTCTGTCTGCCACAAACCATGGCTGAGCCCACTGAGTCACCTGACTTGGAACCATCTGTATATATAGGAATGGATGGATCATATGAAAGATGTTCAGCAAAGAAAGAGCGATATTTCCAATCGGGTGTATCTGCTTTCCTCAGATGACTCAAAGACAGGTTACAATTGGGGACAGTAATTTACCATGGTGGAATAGACTGATTTGAAGAAATTGCAATGTTATTCAAGTATAAATCCAAATATTCTAATTGTGCCTTGATACAGATACTAAAAGGAATAATGGCAGATTTTCTGTTATTAAAAAGTATGGTCCATTGTGGTTGGAAAACACAACTCCAGGCAGAATGCTGTGGTAAGGATCAAAGTTTGGAAGCATATATTAGAGACAGTTGCAAACAACAAATACATAGAGGGTGTTCATGAGATTCCACATACAGACTTTGCACGGGAGAAGTACAAAAAGCTCCAATGCAAAGCTGAAGCCCCTGGTGATGGATAGGATCCAACATTTTCAGTGCTGAGGTTCTGGAAGAACCATAGACCACAGACCTATAGTCACGTTTGGATTGGACGAGTCACATTTGATTGGAAACCTCGATAGTTCCATTGGATTAGTGTGGCCATGTGTAATTATTTCAGAGGAGAAGATGGTAGAGTCCTACTGCTTACGACCGCATTTTTTTTCTTTATTGAATGTGAGTCTATCCCCCTCTATGGATCCTGCTCTAGCTCGAATGGTCAGGTCTGAATTTACCAGTACACGTACTAATGATTGAGGGCACAGACGAGGCGTTTGTTTAATTTTTGGGATATCAAGAGAGGGAGGCCCAATAGAAACATCTCGACATGAAGAAGGTGAAGTTCAGCAATGACTGGAAGATGTGGTCAGAACAGAGATGGAAGGAGACACTGATTCGTGAACTGTGTTGATTTTTGGAAGTGTTTCATTAAGATTTGCTGGTGAAGATTGTGTAGGGGATAGGGTAAGTTCTGTTTGGATTCCCACTGTAGTAGTAGAACAAGTTACAGCAGCATAAGTTATGGTCGGAATAGTTAATAATAATTTTCGAGCCTGTGTGTAAGTGAGATTGTTAACTGTCTTAAGACATTGTACTTCTTTTTCTTCCACCCATTTAGGGCAAGAGGTAAAATAAGAAGGATGCTTACCACTACAGTTTATACAATGTGGTTTAAGTTGGCATTCGGTGGCATTATGGTCTTTATTGCCACAACGGGCACAGGTAAGAAACCACAGCAAGATTGTTTTGAAAGACCAAATCATTGACAATGGAAACATCGTACAGGATTAGGAATATAAAGTCGCATCTTACAATTCAGATATCCTGCTTTTATTGTAGTGGGAGGACGTAGTACAGTAAATGTTAGTATTAGAACATTTGTTGGTTCCAGAATTCCATCTTTTTGAGCGAAGATTGAGCATACTGCTGTGACACCTTGGCTGGTGAGACATGCAAGAATCTCTGATTCGGGGACAGTCCTTAAATCTCTTTCAACTATGACTCCTCTGGAAGTATTCAAAGTGGAATAAGAAGTAACTTCAATGGGTATGTCCCTCAAGGCTTTTGATGTCAGGAGGAGTTTGGAATGCTGTGATGAAGGTGTTTCCACTAAGATGTCTCCCAAACGTAGATTTTTTACCAATTTAGGGGAGCCAGCAAGTCCTTCTGAATGAAATATGGGGACATCTGCATCTGCCCTAGAGGTTTGTCACTTAAGGAATGCAAAATTAGGAATTGCAGGACAGATTCAAGTGGTGAGTTAGGCTGTACAGATTCATCAATGTGTGGTCATTTTCCAGCAGCTGGGTTTTTCTCGATGGTTTCAAGTTGAGTTATTTTTTTGTTTTAGGAGTATCCATAATAAATAGAAAATTTTTTGGTGCCCACTGACCCCATCCACCATGAAGTCTTGCAAGGGGATGCACTACAGTGCCTTAAGGGCACTGCAGTGATGCCAGGGTTTTGTGAGCACTATACCTGAACACCAGTGTCAGACACAAAGTCCACAACACCAGTTGTGGACGTTCTATGCTGGTACTCCATTAACCCTGACACAAATGGACTAGCCGATTGATCCTGGGGGGCCACCTCAAGAATGCCCGTTTACAGGAATTCAAGGTCAAAGTGGTGTGTTGGAGTTTAGTAACAACAGATTGTTTTGTTGTCATTTTTAGTAATAGACTATATTATCAATTTAGCATGATAATAAACCAAAGAATTTTGTTTTGTTATTAGATATCAATTAGTTTATACCCTGTGTTCCCCCTGTTAATATACTATTTACTTTGTTGACAGTAAGAGCCTGTATTTTTATCATACGCTTTCTTCTTGTTACAAAAGCTGTTGTTCTATCCACTCAACATGTAATGTTTTGCAAACCCTGAATCAACATACTCAGTTATACATTAATGATATGAAAGTGGAGGCCCTGAACATTTGGCAAAGAATAAAGTAAAAAAATAACCATCAAAATACCATTGAAGACAATTTCAGATATTCAGCCTCAATTCTCAATGTTAAAAGTGTTTATTAACATGTAAAACATAACACTAGAAACTTGGGTTGAAAAATTAATCTTAAAAGTTACAAACCATTCTGCAAGAACTTCAAGACATCTCATCTGTCCAAGGATCAACTCCACATCATCAGGATTCTGTTCTCTAGCAAGTTGGTAAGCTTTTAAAGCATTATCCCAGTCATGAAGTTTTTCATACCATCTCTCCTTCACTTTCTGATTTAGAAGATCATGGAAGGTTTAATAATTTATTAAAACACCAGAATAACAAAGCAGCTTCTCACATAAAAGTACTTTCCTCATATCAAAATATTTTTTGAGAAGTTATTTTCAAGATATACAAACAATAATTTCAATATATTCAAATTATTGTTAATGTAACTCTATGTCCCCACAGTTTAAATGTAGGTATAAAAGTTAACTAGTTACCCTACTAACCTCTGATGATAAACAAATAAGGTCAGAGATCTTATGTTGTTTATAGCAATCTGATTTGTTCCTGTAACACAAGTCCATTCACTAGGTCGTAAAAATGTTAAGAAAAATATTAATACCAAATGTAACTTTGCTCACTCTGCAATACGTCAAATTGTTACAAATATTAAAGAAGATTAAGGAAAACTATTTTACTTTAAAACTATGTTTTTTGCTATCCAAAGTAAGTTTATTAACAATTTTATTATAATTAGGTATCAGTAATAATAAATAACATGGAATATGAGCATCTACACTCCCAAATTTAAATCTTGGTCAAACCTTTCATCTTATTACTTACAATTCATTTCAGGTAGACAATATTTATTTTTTGATTTATTATTCACCTTTATGGTTATCACATGTGTATCTGTAAACAGATTAACAACAAAGTGATGATGAAGAGGTTGTGTTTGTTCTTATTACTTCAGAATGTTTTTTACATAGTGTGTACTACATGTTAATATGAAAATATTACACTTTCTGCTTGATTGTGTTGGTAAAACCATTAAATAAATGAGTAAAAAAAAACGTAAGTATTTACACATCCATAGACTCTACTCATAAGAATACGTAAATATTAATACATCTGTAGGCTCTACTCATGTTTGTTGCTTAAAAAATTATTTTGCATATTTTGCATGATATCATAAATACAAAAATAAACAAATTTTGTTGAATATTTCGTAGCTATAAATAAAATAAAAGCTTTGAAAATAATAAAATCTATTCTAAAAAGTCTTGAATATAAATATTGTGCAAATGTATGCCAAGGATACAGAATGCTTTTAAGTGATTTCAGCCTACAAAAGCAGTTTTTTGAGCTATCACTCACAATTACATATATGTGGGTACAAATAGTCTAACTGGAACCATTTCCTTAAGCATACAAATAAACCTAGTAGTTACTTTAGATTTCATACACATTCCAAGTAGTAATTAAATTTCAAACATGTGCAAGTTATTACATTCACATTTTTAAACACACTGGTATTGAATTGCATTATCACATATTAAGTATAGAATCAACATACTATAAAATTATACATTACTAAGAAAGGAACATTTAATGAAGTGATTTTTATACAAGTTATTTTATACAAATAAAATCTTAAAGAAGGCTATCATATTTGCCACTGGTGCACTGCAGAGGTCATACAGTTAGTTGAATGTTGTTGTTTTTTTACGTGTTCAATGAATGCAGATAAATAACTGAACACAAATAACACTTTAGTACTACAAATTTACTCTAACATAAATGTATAACAAGATGCCCTATGTTTAAAAATACTTTTCTTCAAAAAAGTTAATTTTACTTCTTATTACTCGATAAATCACTGTATACTTGTGAAGAAAACTGGAAAACTAAAGGTTACTAGTATTAGATGTAGATGGATCAATGCTACAAAGAAAACTGATGCAATGGAAAAAAAAAACTGACTGAATACCAGACAACACAAACAGCATAATGCAAAATACATAGCTTAATACATTTTACACCCCTTGTTGTTTGCTTCAACACATTTTTTGGGTATTCTGTCAGAATTAGTCAACATGTCATAATAATTTATGTCTTAACTTATAAAATGTCCACTCCATTCATAAAAGGTAGATAATTATATAGTTTAAATTTTGGTCAAAGAGATATAACTATTATTGGACTAAAATCACTGTCCAGTGGGTAAATCAAGGTTTTCAGCCAGACACTGGCAACTGTTGTTTGTTATTAAACACAAAGGGCTGTCTGTGCTCTGATCACCAAGAGTACTGAAACCCAGTTTCTAGTAGTACAAATCCACAAAAATACCACTGTAACACTAAGGGGCAATGCTGGCAGCATCTACTCAGGTTCAAGAAGTTAAGTCTGCTATAATAATACCCAGTTTTGTCTGTCCTTAAAATGTGTGTGTACTTCATTTGAATAGATGTAAACAAGCAGAGATAAATATACTTTAGTGGACATTTTCTACAATACATTAAAAACAAAATTTTTAAGAGGTCTAATGTTAGATTGTAGAATAACATTTTACATGTTGATAGTTCTTATGTACAGTAAAGGTTAGCTCTAAAGATACTAATTTAACTGCACATGTTTTGCAGGTATTTGCTAGTATTAAACAATAAGCTTAATAATGACCATTTATAAAACTATGTTTTACATTTATTCTTGCAGGTGTTAGGGTTAACTGACTGTATGAATCTGCTATGTACAAGTTGTAAAAGAAATCAACTTTGATGAAAAATAGATAAATTAAATGATGAATTATTAAGATAACTTTCCACTTCAAGTGAAAAAAAAAATTTTTCTGAAGTTGTGATTTATATTTTTGTCATAGAAACATTACAATAACAAAAAAACCTTAAATTGACAGTAATGTATAAACGCAAACAGGGGACAATTTGCATACAAACATACATATATAACAGGTTTATATAACAGAGAAAGGTTATTAAAGTTAGAACTGCATGTCATGGATCAGATAAACACTATAATCTTTAAATAGGAGGAATAATGACACGTATTTACATGCATCGTACTTTATTAAACAGTATTTGTAGCAAAGAAAAAATAAAATATCATAAATATTTACTTTTCTTCACAGAGTTGAACTCAGTTTACATTTTTCATTTTTATAGGCAGAAGTGAGTAATTTATATCATTCAACACTCAAAACAATTAGATACAAACATTAAAGAAAGGAAAGTTACATTAATAACAAACAATCTTTAACAAAATGTAAGAAATAATCAGTTATGTGTTTGTAAAATACAAGTCACTTGAAGAACAAAGATTCACAACTGATTTCCACATTAAACCACTTGTGATTTGAATATCTAGTAAGAAACAAGTCTATAAATACTGAAAGTAAACTTATAAATACCTTTGGTAATTAATGTCAGGTACATATAAGAATAAATATTAATGATAAGTGTTAAAATAACAAAGTAATTTTGTATTCAGCCAGTAGGTGCAATGATAGGTAGTTTTCTTAAAGTAAATTAGATGTTATCCCACTGAGAAACTTCATCAATATTAATAAATAAATCTGAATAATTTTGAAACTTGCACTATTTCAGGTGTTAGCTGTTTGTTGGTTTCCTAATAAAAAAATAAAATGGATAACAACAATAATAATAACAAAAACTGATAACACTGCATTTCTCTTGTTTGTTTATCCCTAGTTATGTGACCGAATTTTCTTTCCCATCTCTTTATAGCATTTACATAGTTTCACATACCAGTTAGCAAGGAAAGTAAGACAAATCAATTTTTATATTTACTGTTGCTATAAATTCTAGTTTCATGTTGGCAATAGACACACAGACACAATCATTACAATAAGTAATCATTTCCAAACTTTCAGATCCAGATTGTCGTATCAAATAATACTCATCTTCTTTAACCTTAAAATTTGTTCCACATGCAAATAAAATTTGAATATTACTAATGGATTGAAAACTTCTAATATCTGTTTGTAACTACTTGGTTGTTGGATTAATGATGCTATACACAAAGGTAAGTACAATTACATTTATTCATAAACTTGAGTTTTATGAATTACCATCTGATGATGGAAGAAAACTAGTTGTTTATTGTCTGCTCATTTTCTTTAAAATTTAGCATAGCAGAAAAATTTTCAAAGTATTCAAAGTCTTGTGTTTCAAAAAGGCAATTTTGAGTATTTTGGAGGCTATACATGCACAAAACCTGTGTATACTAGAACCAAATAATCTATTTACTTATTTCATGTCAGTTAAGAATTATAATTTTAATGCAGAACAGAAATATAATAATGTAAAAAATTCCTTGAAGAACTAACCAGTTCAGTTCCATGGTTTTTCATGGCATACTCAAGCACCCCAGCTGCAGCTTCAGGTTGTTGTAGCTTGTTGTTGATACTAAACACCATAATAAAATTAATATTGATTAAAATAATTACCTTCAAAAGAAAATTCCCACACAGCTAAATATCTCTCAATAAACTTTTAAATATTAAATTAAATGGAAAAAGTGCATATAGTTAAATCCAACAGTTAAAACCTTTTGAAATAATTAGTTAATTTGAAATAATAATTAGACCACTACCATATGTTGTGAAGCAAACCTATCTAGAAGATCTATTTAGCAGTTACAAAACATGAATAAAAAATTACATAAAGTAGGTGATACGTAGCTATCATAATGCTGTCAACCTTAATTCAAAACCAAAATGCTTATCACAAGGTAAAGCAAAGATTTATTTGACACAGGCTCTTCAGTGCAATAAGTTATGAAAACATTTGTCAATCAGTCATCCAATTTTCAAGAAATGTGCCACAAATAAGGACAGAAGTTTTCTTAATGATATTAATATTCTAAGATATATGCATCGAAATTATTCAAATAAATTTTATACCAAACTAACACTTTTTATGCTATTCTGAAAACAATAATTTCACAACTTTTTAAGCTTAGAAATAGTAAATTATATTTATTGTTTATAAACTTTTTAGATAAAAGAAAAAAATTATATTGATACAGTAATAAAAATCTCTTTCAATAATAATCTCAAAAAAAAAAACAAACAATAATACAAATTCTTCAGCAGGAGTTTTATTAAAAGTAGTTAACTGCACATTTCTCATTTCCATTGGCATTATTATTTCTAAGATTAAAAGTATGAAGAAATCTTAATTTTGTACAAAACTATATGCAGTATCATACAATTAAATAGGTTATGAAATTATAAGGATTAATGCAAGTCCCCACTTTTTGTGAAATACATTCTCAGTTCATCATTCATAAAAGTAACACCAAATGCAAAAAGCTCATGATCTTACTGGAAATTATAGAATGTCATTGTGACTTAAGGTAAAATTATAAGGCTGATACCAATTTCTACAATCATTTAATACAAGAAACACAATATTTCCAAGATGGTTGCTTGACCACATATATCCAATAACACAATACATTCACCTTATACTTTCCTAAATTACAGATACATTACAATATGTATTACAAAGAAAACCTACAAAGTAATAATTTAAAAGCTGGTAAAACTAAGTGTTTAGTTATATTTATTTAATGTGTGTCAACAGTTCTTATTTCAAAATAACTATTTTCTGAACATGCAAAGGCGTATATAATGAAAAACCATCATGCATGGTATTACTTCTAATTTCACTAAAATATTTGACAGCCCAAGTGAACCAACATTTTGCAAAAGAGATGCCCAAAGTTTGAATACACGTTTTCATCTCAAAAAACTTTTATATTATTTATGACATTTGCTTTTATGACTAAATTCATATAATTTTCTTTAAAAATCCAAAACTTAATCAAACACCCATTATGAAGTTAGATTGCACAGTGGATCATCAGAAAGTGGTATGAAAGTTCAGGAAATGTCCCAACATCTCAAGTGCTTTCAAAATACAGCATCTTTGTTGTAAGAAACAAAAAACTGATGAAGTGACAAGGTTGTAGAACACCACAGGTTATATAAATAATCCAAAAGCTTAGGTTATTTCACATAATGCTAGTTTTTCATCAAAATCAGAAAAACAGAAACAGGATGAAGAAGGATAATGCTGTGGAATACCAAAAGAAAGTGATATACAAGCATGACTTCCTCCCAAAAATCTCTCTTCATTAAGCACAAGTAACTGAAGTACAAAACATTTAATTTTGATTTGGTTTACATTTTTTTTTCCAGCTATACATTCAATATTATGGTCATGAGAATTAAGCTCTTCCAAAAGTACAATCTGAATAAATATTCACTTATCTTTACTAAATGTTACCATTTAGTAGTCTATTTTTAACAATTAGCTGTAATTATAATTTGTAAATGACTTAAATCCCCTCAACATTAAATACCACTGGTAAAGAAAATAATCTTTAGTTTGGTTGGCATTACATGTATATTTTACCTCAACCATATTTCAGCAAATTGTTAAGCAATATCAAACAGAAATGTGTTTAATATAAAATTAACTTTTCAAAGAAATATTGCAGGTGAACTGTTATCATAAATGTATCTATACAATATTTGCAGAGGGTAGAGTTGATTGTTAAAATCTTTACTTTAATCATTGTTTTTAAACTGAATCAACAATACTGTAGTAAATCTTGATTAAAGTCTAAAGTGGTAAAAGCTTGTTGAAACTATGTAAAAACAGTGTAGACTGAAGTATCATGTAACAGTTACAACTGTTAATATAAACAACTAAACCAGTGAAGTTTGTTTCAATAATGTTATTTGGTTTTAAAACAAGTCTAGATTGGTAATACTTTAAATGGCCACAAACAAAAAAATGGAGATATAATTTAGGACTAAAATATTTGTGTATATATATTACCTAATCAGTGCTTCAAGAACTTCTGTTGTTGGCTTTCTGTGGAATTCATCTTCCTTGTAGTGCAAGGCTTTAGCATAAGCTCGGCATTTCATGGCTCGCTGTCCTAGCACTGAAGGCTCTAGTGGTAAAGGACCCTTGTACGATTCAAAGCAAGAAAACATCAATTTTTCAATCTTAGGAGTTGTATACAATAAAGAAATTGTTATGGGAAATCACAAAAACTTCTAGCCTAAAATATATTTTTCAAATAACTAAACTTCTCCATTTAAATGAATGTTTTTTTAAAACCCTAAATCGGTTGTGAATTAAAAATCTATTTAACACACAAAATGAAGACCTGTGTTTAAAATATTAAACACTTCTGAAACACTGGTTGTGGTTACATGCTACGAATTTTAGCACTGGCTAAAGCATGGATTCTTTTCACTAAAATTATGGGACTGTGCCAAAGTAAGTTTATAAGTCTGCTATCTAGGTAATGTAGATGAATCCCTAATTTTAACCCATCAACAACTTAATCTGATTATTTGTTATTATCATTCTTTCTACACAAAGTTTTAATGAAAATAAAAGAGTGTCCTTGTTATATAAAAACTGCTAAATTAATTGCTGTTCACAACTAAAGCAACAAGGTAAATAAACAAACTGTGTTACTGGGGAAACATCTACATTTCAGCACATTTTGTTGCAAAGATTGCTATTGTCTTTCATGGATACAAAGTCTGACCATTTGATGCTAAGTATCTTTCTCATATATTTGCTTGCAAAAAACTTTCAGCTTTTGGTGAATCATTTTATTTTCACACTTTAGTTCTGTACAAGTACAACAACACACCTTGCTCTGATCAGAGATTTCCTTTTTGTATTCTATCTCAGGATTCTTGATTACCAGATGTTGACTAATTTTTGATAGGCTGAATTTGCTTTTCCTATTTGTGCTTGAATATTTGTGATATTTCATTTTGGTATACAATGTTACTATTGAGATATGTACACTTGTCTACACTTTCAAATGAATCTCCTATATATACGTTGTCATATTTTATAAAATATTTCATTTGGTTTTGATTTGAATTTTGTGTAAAGCTACATAAGAGCAAGCCATAATTCAGCTGTAGTAAACTAAAGGATATGCAGCTAGTCAACATCTTCTATCCAACTTTTCAATTACTTTTTAACCAATGAATGGTGGGAACGACTGTCACATTGTAATGCACCTACATCCAAAAAAATGAGTATGTTCAGTGACAAGGATACAAATCCTCAACGTCTTTTCTTGCACCTGTACTGTGGTCTTAAAAGGTAGGTATGAGTGCCAAATTCTACATCTCTAAGACTTTTATCATTCTGCAAAATATTTCAGTTGTTCATATTATTGTCTTTCTAATTATAATATCTATGGTGATTTTGAAAAGAGGAGATTGTAGTCTTTTCTAATATCAGATTTTCTTTCACACCAACTGCTTCATTTATTTTTAACACTGATAGTGCAATACAATCCATCACCGATGTTTTAAGTAATAGATTAGGTGTTACAACTTATCAGAATAATCAAAGATTGGTCTTTAGAATCAAATAACCAACTTTAGTTTGATATATGTGGAGAAAGTCTCAGACAACTATTCTACAAAATTATCCCAGGGAGAAATGGATGAGATTTCAAAAACCTCCATCTTGTATCTTTATGTTCCGAAGACAAAAGCCAGAAGTATTTTGAAATGCCATCCTTTGATGAAGATTCCATCTAAGTCATCCATAATGATAATCATTTATAACCAACTGCCATGTTATATGCTTTTTGTTGGAGATACATTATTTCCATATTTTTGTCACATCCTTGTTTCTCAACTTCAATGAAAGAATATTTGTTGTTTACATATTAAATCAATCATATTTAAGATGGTTACTACCATTAATTAATAGCTACGAAACCTAGCCAAGCTGGTGTAGTTATCTATCTGAAGATCAGCTGAAATGACTCTCATTTGAAAATCATACTATACAGAAAAATGAGAGCCAATGAGCCTGACAAGATATCCATGAGCACAGTTTATAAAATTATTTTTTTTATGTTTCCTTGCTATGAATTTATCGTGGAGTACAAAATACAAAAAACAAAAATTCCGAAAAACAGAACTTTGAAAGGCTTTTATTTTAACTTACTAACCAAATATTATCAACAACTGATTAGTTTGATAAATCAATTGCTTTTTAGTGTTAACTCATAATACATAACATCACAAAATGAAATAAATTCAAAAAGTCAATACAAATTGTTCTTTAACCTTACATATACTGTTGCATTTTTTAAGGAGCTACACACATACACACACACACATTATATATATTCACTAACCAAAAGTTGTTCTGCATTCTTACCTGTATCTGTTTTGTTACAGAACAATTGAAATCCCTGCATTTATAACTTCGTGTTAAATTAATTTTACAATTCCTTAATCTTACTGTGAAATTTCAACATCTGTATATTTCTCAACAATATTTTGCAGACTATCAATATTAGTTCCCCAATCACAAAACTTTATAAACTTGATCTTAAAATACATTCTACCATAGACATTTTTATTGCAAGGTGAATACAAATTTGGGAATTTAACAACCTGTAAACAGGAATCGTAAAATAAGTAAGGAAACAAGGCTGGAAATACTATATACATTATTTATTCAAACTACAAATCCCTATTTGCAGGTTTTTAAATTCCCAATTTCTTACTTATCCTGTTTGCTAGTTTTTTTTTTATACTCAACAATGTGTAAAGGTTTATTTAATACAGTAGCTAACTTTATACATTGTAATGGTAAAAATAGCTAGTAGCTAGCTGAAATGGTACATGATGATTTTCTGTAGCTATTGACTAATAATCATATTATTAGTTCAAGATGTAAATTATTAAATCACAGCTAGAGACTGTATTTGAGATTTCTTTGAGAATAAAGCGAGCATTTATTGTTTCTGTGTAACTAAATTTTCTATATATAATATATAGCAATGACTGTGTGTATTCAAATTTATTATGTATTTTGATTTGGTTTTTACTTCTTCACTTCATGTACAATATAGGGGTTGGCTTCCTGAACACATTGATCATGTAGTGTACAAATATTTAAGTATCTACACTGTACAGTCATTTTAAGTTCATCCATTATTGGCTAATAATTTCTCTTTCACCATGTATTTAAATTTTTTAAAGAAACGCCCATACTTGTTAAAAAGCTGACTTCAAATGATAATGAGAGCATTGTTTACACTAGACGAAACATTAACTCAAATGGCAGGATTCGAGGGCTGGGCAAGGATGTTGTCATTACGAGTGGCAAGTTGCAAGTGACAAGGAATGATTCTAGTCTTCTTGTCATTGCATGCAGTGTTACCTGCTAAATCCAAAACTTCAGCAGCCAGGTACTCCAAGACAGCAGCGAGGTAGATGGGTGCTTCAGCTCCTATTAAATTAAACCACGATGCTTTATATCACTACATGATGATGCTATTTTTATCTGGTGTGGGTTTGGAGGGAGACTATTTGCAGCTTATTATGCTATATTTTAACAACTTACAATAAAAGGTATTGTAATGTTTGATCCGGACGTGATACAAACACGCAACTTTCTTGCAAATGCTTTTGCACACATGCCAATTCCTTCACAGTCAAATTAAGTCTCAGGCTTCACTCCTAAGTAGTGCCCTTCAGTCAGTAGTAAAGGTTTTAAGGTGTTTTTTGAACTGGATATTTACTTTTTAAGGTGCTTTTTTGCCTAAATGTCTTATTAGTTTTATGTAATTCCTTGTGATATCTATTATGAATCACTATTGTAGTTCATGATACTACAATTTGCAAAATCTTTGTCATAATATTCTCACATATTTACCTTTTCACAGTGCTCCATAAATTCTGCCAAGTTCAGTAAGGTATGAGTAACTTCAGGAATTTCCTGAGTGTTCAGAGCCTCTTCAAGACTTCGAATTAACTCTCCCTGTTGGTCTTTATGGAGTTCAGTCCAGCAGCTTAAGAAAGCTGCATTGAAGAGATCCCTATTGAAACAATTAAATAATCCTACCCTTCAGGAACAGTTAGAAACTACTAAACTAAGGTATAACACTCAATTGGAAGAGACTTTTTCATTTTATAAATCACAGTAAATGAATTTTCAAATGCTCTAATTAAAAAAAGGAAAAAGTTAATGAGTTTTGCTTACAATATAGCTATTCTTTGACATCGACAATGCCTATTTAAGCATTGGTTTCTCATGCTCCAGTCTTTTATACCCAACTTAAAAGTCCTTAGCAATATCCAATTTGTAAATTTCTATAGTCTCATCAATGCCCTTTCTATCCTACTACTGTATCTAAGTACCTCATTTATATAATGTAATCACTTTTTCAAGACTTACATTGGTTCTTGAGTATGGGTAGGACAGGAGACTGTCAGAAAAGGTAAGTATTATTGAAACAGAATTTCAATTTAAGAACACGTTAACTTCCAAAATATAATTAACACATCAGCTGATAATATAGCTACAATCCCACCTAAAGAAGGTAGATGGGCCAGACCAGACACAATTCACATAGAAAATGCCTGCATAGATAAAAATAGTACATAAATGGGGGATCCACACTACATCCAGAACAGTATGCTTTTCACCTGAAACCAATTCATGTAAAGGCAGAACAGTACAGGAGTATCATTATAGGCCAGCTCCAACCAGATAGCTGAGGTTCTACAACTTGGAATTTGAACTGAGGAGTCTTGGTTCCTGTATCTCACATTGGTGGCTACAGGTATTGGAACACACAGTCATAGATACACCCACTTTTGATTGGATCCTAACATGTATTCATAGAGTGATGCAATTTTCACCACTGGAATCATGACAAAACGTAAGTAAGCAATGCCAAAGTGGACAAACTGTCTCCTCCACCCAAAGAAATCCAAAAGGCTCAGAATGATGGGATTGTGTATGCCATACTCAACCAATGGAGAACTCACCTGGTCTGGAATTATGCACATTCATCATCATTCTCCAACCAAGTGGGCAAAGAGTATTCCACTTGTTCCTGGGATTATTGGGAAGATATGGAAACTGTACTCAGTCAAGGGCCTAGGATGAGACCACTACACATTGGAATTACGAAGAAATTGTGGGTCTCCTTCCATGAACAACATACAAAGCCAACACTGGTCAAAAAGAAGGGCTATGAACACCCCACATTAATAGCATAGTGTCAAATCTGAACCAGAATTATGAGTAAACTCTCACAAAGGCTGATGCCACTCCTACTGACATCTGAGAAAAACATACGTGCATCCAAGTAGGAGGAACTCCAACTCGGACCTCTTCTCCAAGAGTAGAACAACATACAATAACATGGAAAAAAAAACCTCTGTCCACTACCCCAGTAACTGAAAACTAAGTGTGGTAAGAACTCCCAAGCTCCTCTACTGGAATCTAAGATGTAATGCATGTTGTCCTGAAAAACAGTGCAATATGTTTTGTAAATTTTTAAAAGCAAACTTTCCCAATTATTTCAACTGATGTCTGGGCAACTCTTGCCACAAAGTGGGATCTACTGAAAGCAAGATGTAAGGGACCCTCTAAAACACAGACAAGTCTGAGAAAAAAGTATCCCCCTCCTCTACATAATCCAGCAAATGCTGTTAAAAATGGATGTGAGTATGAAAAAACTCCCAGAAGAAAGTTGTTGAAACATGTAAAGAATATTAATATAAATGCATGATGGTCAACACTTTCTCAGAAATCTGTGACCAGCACTTTGTTGAAAAAAACAAAAAAAGTTTACATTATTAAAGTGAGGTGCTTATACACAGAACAGAGGGTGCATTGACAAAGGTGGAGGAATTTGCAAATGAAATAATGTCAAGGGCATTTAAGAGGGATACAAAAGACTGAAGCACGAGACCAGCATTTAGGTACGCAAAGTTGATGTCAAATAATACCTATATTGTCAGCAGATGATAAGTATATTTTGGAATGATGGTTTATTACATTTCAATTTGAACTTTGCCTGATTATTCAGGTCAGTTGCAATTTTTGACATAATAAACTAAATAGACTGAAAAATCAATAAAACAGTTTTATAAACATTGTAAAATAAGGTTTTTCAATGTTTTAATAGTGGGTAGATTTACAATGTGCCATACAATCCCAAATGTATTCATAATAAATCATGTGTTACAACAAGTGGTATGACAATTAAAAAGAAATGGAGAGCATATTGGATGAAAGTATGAATAAAAACATCCAAGATAGTATTATTAATCACTAAACCTCATTCAACTTAGGTTTTTCTATATCTATAAAACATAAGACTAACACTATGATTTTCTATGCTCTAATTACACCAATACAAATAATACATTCCTACTGAAATAAACTAATATGGAATCAGTTTTTTTCTGAATGAAGATTCAGATTTCAAATATAAAATAAGTCAAACTCAAACTAACTTAATAAGGAGCTTCAATGCTAACAGAACAGAAAATAATTTAGATTATACAACAGATATTCAGATTTCATAAGAAGTTTCAACATTATCATACAACATTTGAAAACAAGAGGCAAAGGAAGTTAACTACCAAGTTTAATACTGTGATTTTTAGTGCTACTCTGATGGCACACTTCAATAAGGGGACTTTATATATTATGTCATTAGTAGAGGTTCTTAAATACAGCTTGTGTGATTAACCCTGTGTGTTTGGGCTCAGTGTGTTGGATCAAGTGCATACTGAAGAATTAATGTGTTTTATAATCCTTAATTTACTAAATGAGATTTTGCAACTTTTTTTTTATCACAAGTATGTTACGTATAAAAAATAATTTTTAATAATTTTACTAAAGATTTGCTGTGAAGAGACTACTCTTGGGTGTAAGGTGATTTTCACATTAAAAATTATATTTATTTATTTTCACTTCAGTTTTCTTGTGATCTGTACAAACTGTACTCTCTAGAGCATTCTAAATGGATATAAAAAGTTTTCCAGTGACACTTTATATTCTACCTGATATTTTTTCTTCCTGACATTATAACAAAATGAGCAATACAGGGTAAAATTAACAGCTGAAATAAATCTAAACCATTCTTTTTTCAACCTGGGCCATTTTTTAACTTTTAGAATGACTGCATATTGTAATGGACAACTGAATACTATTTATTCTTACAACAGCACTTACAGTCTCCCTCAAAGAATATGAAAAGCCATTTATGAAAGGCAGACAACCCTGTGTACACAAACAATTGAATCACCAATGTTAATATACTTTCTTTACACAATCACACTTATTAATGTGCTCATGTAAATCATAGTAATTTTTATTTAATTTTTGTTATACTTAAATTTCCTTACCTAACCTAATAAATTTCTAATGTTTAAACTTTCATTACTTTTATAACAATAAAAAAAATACCTACAAAACAAATTGTACACATCTGAAAATAAAAAGCAAAACCCAATGAATAGTAACCTTATTTTTTATAATAATCTGGTAGTATATAAAATTATTTGTTTTAAATATGCAAATTAAAACAAATATATTGTTAATAAGTAAAATGAATGAATGATGTATACTGAAAAAGAAAACTGGGAATAGAACTAAATAATAAAGATTATTATACAAATGAGATGAAGCAGCATAAAAAGTAATTAGAAATACTGAGGGATGTTCCTAGTTATGTTAGCAAAACAAGAATGAATGTGATAAGGCTATCACAACATTAATAGTAACTGTGTGCCAGAAAAGACACCTGATAACCACAGCATGTTTAGAAAGTAAACATTTTAATTTTCATTTGATGAATTCCCATTTGTACTTGCATTTTACAGCTGAATTTGTATGTTGATTTAAGTATGTGGCTGAATGCTTTATCTTGACATAACCACTTAACAAACATGGCATTTCCTTTTGTTGTAGAGGTGTTAGAATGTTAGGTTGACAATTTGTATTTCAACAGGATATTTGTATCAATTCTCCAGATGTTTAACTTATGAGACATATTTTGTACCATTTCAGAAATGTTATACCATAAGAGGGGTGACTTAAACTACCTAAACTTTTGCAAATAATTGTATAAGTAATTTTGTATCTCAATGGCTGGTATGGGTATTAACACTTTTATCGATAAGGAAAAAACAACGTTTCGGCCTTCCTAAGTCAAAATGTTTTCTCTCTTTATCAATAAAAGTGTAAATACCCATACCAGCCATTCAGAGATATACACCCTTGTGCAAATTAATTGAAACACATGGTCATTTTACAATATTTTCAGCATGGCGGCAGGTGTAGGCTTGCTGGACCTGCCGATTTCTTTTAATAGTCATTTTGTCACACAGATGGCGTCATTAGTTGTGTTTTGCAGTATGGTCAATCTATTTTTGGGATATATGACGAAATTTTGAGGAATATTACATCATTCGAAATTGCGTTAGAAGGGCAAGGAGACCAGTCAAAAAACAACTTCTTACCAACCCAATGAAGAAAAAAACAGTATCAATGAGGTCTGAAATACAAGAAATGGATGCAAGAACAATGAAGGAAGGTGTTATTCAGTGACGAGACTCATTTCTTTGTACAGGGTCAAAGAAGTCTGCATGTTCGCAGATCTCCAGGTGAGAAACTTCGAGAATCTCACATCAATCAGTTCGTAAAACATCCATTGAAGAAGATGTTTTGGGGCTTTTTCAGCTATTATGGCGTCAGAGGCTTACATATCGTAGAAGGTATGGTGCAAGGACCACAGTACATCAAAGTTTTGCAGAGAAGAGTCATTCCAGAATTGAAAAAAGATTTCCAGATGGATCTGGCATTTTTCAGCAAGATCTGGCTCCATGCCACATATTGAAACTTGTGAAGAATTTTATGACTACAAGGCAAATAAAGGTGCTGGACTGGCCTGGAAACTCTCTAGACTTAAATCCTATTGAAAATCTTTGGGTGATTTGTAAAGAAAGACTGTAAAAGACTGTACTAAAAGATAAGCTAATTGAGGCTATAAATGAGGTGTGGTACTGCGATCCAAAAATTAGTAAAGATTGCAGTTAACTCGTGGACTCAATGCCAAAGTGGATTAATGATCTTCTGAAAAATAAAGGCAGTCATATCATGTATTAATTTGTGAGTAATTTTTGGATTTTAAGAAATAAAATGCAAAAAATTAAAAAAATCGTAATTTTCCATCTTGTTTCAATTAATTTGCACAAGGGTGTATTTTTACTTCAAGTGGATTTCTTGTCATCAAAAAGATAAGTAGCTTTATAATATAAAAACAATATAGCAATAGTGCTAAAGACAATAAACAAATTTCTGAAAGATAAAGAATGTACTTTTGGAGAACCTTGTGAGCATAATTATTGTACTGCTCTTGTATACCTAACTGATATGAATTACCTTATTTACAACTCTAAAGAAGGTTCCCACTTCAATTGTAATGAACTACTGTGATCTTGGGTCACTTCCAGTGATAAACTGATTAACCTTCTTTAGTACCTCTGATACAGACTGGTGGCTGGCCATGGAGTAGCCCTTTTTTCATCAGAATTATGCTCTCCTTTGCTCCACCAATACAATTCAACTCTCAAGATATTTCTTTTTTGGAAGCTCAAATTTTGCATACTTTGATAATTATGAAATAAGATAATTTTATATTAGAGAATCCTATAATGTAGCCCTTCCAGAAGAGGTTAACTTTTGACACCAACTGCAAATCACAACAATTTATTTGAATTATAATACAAGTGTCAAGGAATTTAACCTGTGCAATTATAGACCATGAAGATGACTAGGTTAAGATGACCAGATATGCAATTTTATAATGTCAAAAAAATAAATAAATATATTTTAAAAAGATGGCTCACATATCTTGCTCTAAATACTTTTCACCCTATTACTTACAACAATTCATTTTGTAAAATAAAAATTATTTAACACATACTAAATGTAATATGGAACATGCGGGTCAAACTTCAAACCCATTGCATATATGTCTAAATTTACATAGATCTCAAGTTAAAAATAATTTAATGAATTCTATTGACTTGAAACATTTCAGGATTCATCCTTTTACCTCTGTTATGATAACTATATCAGAAATAGTTAATGAAGACACCAATGGATTTCAGCAATAAAACTTTTACACTTTGAAACTAAAAACATTATATCCTTACAGATTAAACCAAGATTTCAATAATTCTACATTCCTGAATTTGAGCAATGATTATTGAATTGCTAATTTTTCTTCATAGATGAAGTTTTTCACAAAAATAAGAAAACTAGAGGTAAAGGAAATAATAATGTAAAATGGGTTAATTTTTCAGAATTGTGTAGTTACTTAGATAATAACTTTTATGCTGGCACTAGGATATGTAATTTTATATCTATTTTATAAAAAGATTTATGAACTTATTCTTCTCTTAAATAAAGTATTAATTAATGTAATAAATTATAACTTTTGAAATGATCATGCAAGATACTTACTTGTAGACATTATAAAATATCAATTAAAAGTTAATGATGTTTCAAGTTTAAAAAAAAAGAAACAGCAATTAAAACCTTCATATTTGATAATTTTATCCATAAAAATTTCAATGATTTACAGATTTATAATTATATTAATGGACCAATTGGAATTTCATATTTATAACTGATAGTAGGTCTTAAGTTTTTACAAGGAAAATAATTTTAGAAAAGTTTTTTGTTTAACTACTCTAAATGTAGATGATGTTAATAATTTTATCTTGTGATTATGAAAATAGTTTATTTGTTTATACTTTTCATAAACATTGTTATTGGTTATTTAAATATTATAAAAGACAAAATGTTATGTGAACTAATCAAAAAAGCTAAATACAGAACAGCAACAAAATGTAATAAAAAATAATATTCTAAAATCTCTTGAAAAAAATATTGGTGAATATATTTTAAAGCTTAATTATATTACAGCTTATCTACTAAGAGATTTTTTAGAATGGAACTTAAATATATACTTAAAAAATAAAAATAAAATTATCCACAATAAATTTTAAAAAATACCACAGATTTATCATTTAATCAGCTACAAAATAAGATTCAAACACTGTAAAAAAATGTTATAATTCCAATTGATAAAGTTAACTGTTACACTGGTATAGTTTGCAACACATTCTATGCATTAATTATAATAAAAGAAATTAATAATACACCAACTTTAAAACAGACCCAAAGGTACTGTAATTAATAATTTCCTTAAAGCTTATCATAAACTTTCTTCTAAACATAATTCTTATACAGATTTTCCATTTCTTTATGCTATTCCAAAATTACATAAATCTCCAATTAAATTTAAATTTATTTCTAATTCAATAAAAATAATTATCAAACAGATGGCTATATTATTAAATAAATTACTCAATATTTTACTTGATAAGATAGAAAATGTAAGCGTTAACAATGAAAGACATACATTTTGCATAATAAAAATAACCAGCCTATTTTAGAATGTCTAATAAAAGTGCGAGTAGGTGAGTAGTGTTTAAACATTTGATTTTACAACATTATATACCATAATACCATTAAAAAATTTAATCTTTATTTTAAATTCATTACTAGAACAATATTATCCTTTTATAGAATTGGAATAAAGAAAATATAGTTCCAAAAAGGTAAAAGATATAAGTTTCTGTATTTATAATTATATGTATTTCTGCAAAAAGGTTTTTAAACAAGTGATAGCAATTCCAATGAAAGCTAAGAGCTAACTATTCAATTTGTACAGCAAATTTATATTTGTACTATTACAAAAATATATTTATTGAAAACTAAACAAATCCAGGTATTTTTACCTTGCAGATGTATAGATGATTCAATTAACAAATAATTCTGAAATATATAATGTTATTAACTCCATTTATCCAGGAAAATTAAAAATTGAAAATACATCAAATTCTAAAACAGATACACATTATTTAGATTTAGAAATTAGAGTAATTGATAAGAATATCAGTATAAATATTTTTGACAAAAGAAAAGATTTTGACTTTCCAGTTTATGGTTTACCCTCCTTTAAATAGTAATGTGTCATACCCATCGTTTTCAAACATTACAACTTTGCAGATATTTGGACCTTGTAAAATTTGTAATAAATTACAATATTTTATTATCAATGTTCAAATACTAATACAAAAATTAATAAGCAGTGGATTTAATAAAGATATTTTAGATAAATTAAACTATCCTGTAATAAATACAAATAATTAGAAATAAGATAAATTTTGCAAAAAATTACTGATAATTATTTTCAGTTTAAAATAATGTCATTTAAGGACTAGGCACTACTTTATGCAGATGTACACCTTGAGCCTCACATAAATGCATGACAGCCACAGTAAACTTAATATACTGATATGGTTCAATGTTGTGTTTATGACTGGGGGAAGGAAAACATCAAGAGGTTAGCTTCATCTTACTTACCCAAATGGTAGTACCTTATTTTCTTATTTTAGTCTTTTTACCTTTATCTTTTTCTTATTTTAACTTGGGAGAGCAGTCGCATTCCCAAAACTGTCTCCAGGCAGTGAAGGGTGATAGAGATGTGAGACATTGTGGGCTTGAGCACCCAGATCTTGCTCTCCCAATTTCTAGTCTAATTGTGTGTACTTCTTATGCAAGACTAGCAAAATAAAGGTTAAGACTGATAGATGGTGTATCCCTGCCACAATATGGGTCTTACTTTTGCATTCACTTCCAAAACCTAGGATACATTTTATAATCTCACATTGTAGCTTGTTCCCTGTATTATTTTTTTTTTTTTTAATGGAGCACATTTTGTTTTCACTTTTAAAAAAATTATGGTTATGTATATAGAAACAGAAACAACAATCTTTTTACAAAGAAGTTGTGTAAAAGTAAAAACATATAATAATGCTGCAAAACACTGTCCAGAACTGTTTGGTTTTGCATGAAAATATGTTTGGCTTTAGTATCTCCAGCTAGAGTACATACAAGTCTTACACCATATCAAACACCAGCCCATCCTCTGCTACCTTTCAAATCCTTGCATACCTGCACCTTTTCCAAATTGTCTTTAATAGTGTACACAACACATATTACAATCTAAATTGTACAGTGTCACAACTGTAACCACAAGTGTGATTGACAAAGTAAATGAAAAGTGGGGTGATGGATATCTTACAGTACCATGGAACGTACAAGTATCAAAACCTGCCAGTGGATGTTGTCAGACATTTGCCTTTACTATAGTTAAAAGTTCAAAACCAGCTACAGTTGTACAACATGAGAGAATAATGACACTTTCCACACAAAAAACAGATATATAACATATAACACAATTTATATTCTCCCAATGAAGAGACATGAAAAAAATTGCACTAAATATATCATAGAATTTCTTAATTTTGTCAAGTTAAATTGGCTGAAGCTTAGAAATATATTTTTTCAGTAAATAACTTATTGGCACTTAGATTAATTATTCGTAATTCAAAATTACATTTCAAATATATATTTGTTTTAACAATGCTTAAATATGAGCTGCTCTTGGAGGGCTGAATTTGCTGCTTTAATTGTCTAGATATTCATTGTAAAGTTGTTCACAATATAAATTTGATTATCTAGTTGAATTCTTGTTTATTAACAGGAAAAATATTATAAGCTTATCCCTATTTTCAAAACTATAGCTTTTTAAGTACATTTTGTTTTATCTGTCTAACAGTTACAGTAAATTGCTATACAAAAACTAATCAGAAAATAGACACACACAAGTATTACTTCTTAAAACCTTTAATCAATTAGTCAATAATATTAAATCATGTCACATTCTGAAAAAAAAAAGTTACAAATATTCATTGCATACCTAGGCAGCTGGTTGTAAGTCTGAGCTAAAGCCCAACATGAACGTAATGCAGGTGATGGAGACTCTTTAAGCAGTTCAATACTTAATCTCCGTAACCACTCCATCCAATCATCTTTTGATACACGCCTCGTTGGAGTCCAAGCCTAGAGTGTAAATATAGTCATGGATTTTATGTTGCAAGCAACAACTGTGTAGGTTCAATAGAAATATAATTCCATATTAACTTTCTCAATGCAGGATTGGTCAATTTGACTGATCATGGAATCTCTTTGTACTCATTTAAAATCTTTATAGATTTAATACTTGTAACTTTCAATATAGTGTGTATATTCACACACTTTAAATCTTGTGTTATTTTCTCTATACTAGTTCTATAACATGATTAGTGAATTTTACTGAGCACATACAAAACAAAAACTAAACTAACCTCTGTTTATTTCTACACTGACTTCAAATTTAACATAAACCTGTGTTAATTTATCATAACTTGCTTTAAATTCATAACAGTATATATATATATATATATATCTATTTGTAATCAATTTTGTTTCATTGCCCTCTGTTCAATATCTAACTACTATATGCACCATTATAAATTGTAAAGCACTTGAGAAATTTAAAACTCATGACATGCTTTAAAATTACACTACCCATGAGCCACTACAAGTTGCTTGCACGCATGACTCATGACATATTTTTATTATATTATTGTTTATTTTACCTAACTTCAACTAAAAAAGAGATCTCTATTTTTACATTCCAGTTACTTTTATAATAATAAATTAAGAATAAACACGAAATATACGAAATAACATATAATGAAACATTGTAGAACAGATAGTAATTGCCTGTTGTGAAGACAAGTGTAGAAGATGATATTTTGAAAGTCTCCTGCCTTTCGTCTTCAGCTGTGTTGTGTGTCTGTTGTAGGTGTTGATCTCTTGTAGTGTCCTGGCAGGTTGTGGAGAGCATGTTATGATTGGTTGGATTATCACCGTTTCTGATTGGAGAAGAGATTTCCTATAGATTCAACCAATGGCAGCTTCTAATCCAGAATCTCTGTTTAGTGAAGGTTTAGCGGTGTTAATATAAAATGATTCTTTGATTTTTCTTATTTTCCAGGATTTGTCTGTGTTAATGATTCTAGTTTTCTCCTAGTTTATTCTGTATCCAGTTGATGTGGCCTGCCCTGCAGTGGTAAGTTTTCATGACTGTGGGGCCAAATAACGAAGATGTCATTGACATAATGTCTGTAGAAACTTGGTTTTATAGGTGTGGATGAAAGGACTCTTTCTTCAAAGTCTTCCATGAAAGTGTCTCCTAGGATTGTAGAGAGTGGTTACCCCATGGCTGTTTGTTCATAGAATTCCTCATTGTATTAGAATTAGGTTGATCGTAGGCAAATGGTTGGTAGTTCCATTATGTTATCCATTTTCACATCTGTTCTGTGTGGTAGAGAGTTGTCATTCAGCAGTTGTTGTCTGGTGATGTGTGGGATTTCTGAGGTTGGAACATTGGTAAATAGATCTGACGTCAAAACTGACCATAATATCCTGGAATTTAATGTGTAGCTTTCTGAGTTGTCCTATGAAATCTGTCAAAGTTCTGAATGTGATATTCAGTGTTTCCACATAATGGAGATGAGATAGGTACTAGGAAAGTAGCCAGTTGATGGCAAGGTGAGTTTTGAGCACTGACGATAGGCCTTAGAGGTATATTATGGTTGTGTACTTTAGGTAGTCCCGTAGAAATGAGGGGGGAAATTTTCCTTGAATCTTAAGTCTTTGACTAGTTTTTTTGTTGATTAAGCCTTCTTTCTTTAGTTTGTTCAGCATTCTATTGATGAGTCTCTGTCTTTTCTGAAGGATCAAGTAACTGTTTGATCTCCGTGTCATAATCGTTGACATCTAGGATGACTATATTGTTTCCTTGTCTGCTGGTTGAATCTCGATTTTCTTATCTCATTTTAGACAGTGCAGTGAGCCGCATTTGTGTTTAGTGATGTTCAGTTTTGGTTTCTTGGCCTTCCTGAGGATGATACAAGTTTGATGTTGAAATTGTACATCCATAGAGTTTGGGAAGCTTTGTGCAACAGATTCTAAGGTTGCAGCTGTGTCAACAGATGGAACTGTGCTAGGTTGGATGGCAAAGTTTAGACCTAGGTTAAGAATCTTTTTTTCTGTAGCACTTAGTACTCTCAAACTGTAATTGTGAACTAGGTTTATAGGCGTAGGATTATCTGTCTTGATCAGTCTGTTGAATTTTTGGACTTATTTCTTTATGCTTTCTAGAGTGGCTTTATAGTATTTGATGTTGAGGTTTAGGATATCTAGTGTTCTAATGTTTGTAGAGAAAAGTTGTTGAAGCTCAGTATATTGTATTCCAGTTGTTTGGTTAGATGGTGCTTCTTCCATCTCTGTTCTTGTATATGCAGTCTTAGGAGGTGTCTGCTGGTATTGTTAAGGACCTTTTTTATCTTAGTAGTTCTGGTGAAAGTAGTTTCTTTGAGTCTCAGAAAGTTTGGGATGGCATTGGAATCCCCGTAGCATAGTAGGAAAATCAGGTGATTAAAGCTTTGTAAGGTTTTTACTGTAGTCATTGATCTTGATAGAGGCTGGTTCATAACAGCTCTTTAGGTGTTTTTTGATAGATTGATTAGGCAGAGTATTCATGAAGAAACTTTGTAGAACAAACAGCAACTGCCTGTTATGGAAACATAAGTGTAAAGGATGACGTTTTGAAAGTCTTTAGCCTTTTTGTCTTCAGGTCAGTGTGTGTGTGGGTGTTGGTCTTTTATAGTGTCCTGGTGGAATGTAGAAAGCATGTTATGATTGGTTGGATTATCACTGTTTCTGACTGGAGGAGAGATTTCTTGTAGATTCAACCAATGGCAGCCACAGGTTACTCACCTCTAATCCAGAATCTCTGTTTAGTGAAAGTTTAATAGTATTAATATAAAATGATTATTTTATTTTATTTTTTGTCTTCCAGAATAAAGTACTTACCCAGTCTTCTTTTTCATGTTGTTGACTGTTAGTGAAATTTAAGCCTATTTTTTTTATACAAATTGTAGTAATGTGCAATAATTTTTATTTAATTAAATAATGCACTAACCTTGACTAATCACATGCAAAAAGTATATAATTCCCTCTAACAATCACAATTTCTCTGGATTTCCAATTAAGCAAAAAGAGCCACAGCAAATTTATCCAAGCTAGCCACTGTGGTTCCCATGGGAACTGAGGTATTAGTAAAATTGAAACTGATCTAATCAGAACACAACGTAATATAACATATCATTTGATAAATAAAAACCTTGACTTCTTATTGGTTACAGGCAATATAAAATTAAACATAAGAGAGAACTATTAACAAATCCTGAAAGAGAGCACATGACAGGATGGGTCTGATTTTCCATTTGATAGCTCTGTAACCAAACAAAATTGAAGGTTATAAAAATTATGGCACATCTGAGCAATGACAATTTTACAGCAAGTAATTTATGTTGAATTTGAGATTTTAAGGGGGGTGGTGAATAAAATAGAAGAATATACCTAAAGAAAATGCAATGTTTAGCACACTAGGAGAATTTCAGAATGTTTTTTTTTTTAATATTGCCTTAAAGAACTAAGAATGTAAAAGAAACTATAAAAATATGGATTATTAACTCAGAGTTTATGGTATAATAATTGGTTTATACCTCAATAACTCGAGATATTTTATAATTTGGCAGTTTGATGAAGTTTTTTTAATGTCAGTAGCATCCTTGCACTACAAGCGAACCTTTATATTTATTTTAGGTTTTTATTGATTAAAATGGATTCTTTAATCCTTTGGTGAAAAACAAACTATGGTATTCATACAAGATCTCCACATACATTGTCTGCTCATGGTACCATAAGTTCCTGCCTAACAACAGCCATATCCTTGATAGACTTTGACCTCAAAATCCACCACACGTTTTTCTTTACAAACAAAGTTTCCTGTGATATAAAGGTTTTGACCAACATGTCTCAAGCAAGTCCCCCTACAATTCTATCTGTATGATGCAGGGAGACATTTGCCCTAAATAGTTCTCAGAAAAAGAAAGTATTAAAAATTGAGGTACAATTATATAAGATGATGGTGACTGTGGAACAGTCTTCCATTTCTGGTCCTTTTTCCTACAATGCTTTTTTAAACATTTATTCTGATTTTCATAGTTTAAATTATCCATAATAAGGTGAATGAAATTCAATACCCATCCACCATCAAGTTCTACAAGGGGTTACACCATCAAACAACAACAATGCAACAATAGCAGGGTTTTGTGGGCACTATACCCATACACCAGCATGAGATATAATATGCCCAAAAAATTCGATGAGAACATCCACTACTGGCACTCAGTTGATTCAAGCCTCACAGAATCAGCTGAATGACACTGAAGAGGCCACCTGTCTACATGAATTCAAGCCCAAAGTGTTGTGTTGCAGTCCCCCTAACACAACACAACTCAACTGTCAGGATTCTCTCTTTCCTTTCATAAGCTGCTGTGCATGGCAAACATGTGAATGGACATTTGGATCCCAGAAGAGATAAACTGTACAAGATAGAACCTTCCCTGGGAGGTACCCTCACCATATGCAGGAATCCACACTGAGGGGCCAGAACAAAAAAGCAGTAAACTCCACTGACTAGATCGCAATGTTCTGTTATGCACACTACAATTGGTTGTTGCAGAAAAAAGGGAAACATTTACATACAGGACAGAGAAGAACAGGTAAGTAAATATCCTACTGTTTAGTTAGAGCAAATGTTTTGTTATCTTTCAAAATCTATAGATCATACTGAAGGGATTTACACATTTTAATTAAAGTTATGAATAAACAATCTTTATACTCCAGAAAAATATAAATGAATATATTTTTATTTAAACTGATGTTTCACCCTTGCATTTTCTTCAGGGTTAATGTAGATAACTGTTTGATATTAGAATCTGATATTCTATAATTAACTACAAGTGCTGTTCAAAAAATATGCAGACTGTTTCAATTGTGCGGCTCCAGTTGGTTCCAGGGGAATCCGCTTGGTGTCGCTAGGTTTGCACAGATCAGCTGATTACGACACCATTTCTAGATTGCAGATATCTTCATTTGTGTATTAGCTACGCGGTTTGAAGTGAAGTGCGATTTTTTCGTTTGGCAGATTTCAGAATGAATGACCTGAAGGAGCAACGACTTGCTGTGAAATTTTGTGTTAAACTTGGAAAATCTGTGACTGAAACTTTTGCTATGTTTAACACAGCTTACGGTGATGTTGCTATGAAGCGTACGGCATGTTTCAAGTGGCATGAACGTTTTAAGGATGGTCGACAGTTCATTGAAGATGATGAGCATCCTGGACGTCCTTCCACGTCAACTGACGACCCACACGTCGACAAAATCAACACCCTGGTGTGGGCAAATCGACGTCTGACTGTCAGGGAGCTTGCTGAAGAGTGTGGGATATCAGTTGGATCTTGTTATGAGATTTTGACCGAAAATTTGAAGATGCACCTCGTTGCTGCAAAATTTGTGCCTCAGAACTCGTGAGTTTTTGGCCAAACACTCGATCACTGTTCTTCCCCACCCCCCCTACTCACCTGACCTTGCTCCTTGCGATTTTTTCTTGTTCCCAAAACTCAAAAGACCCTTGAAAGGAAGAAGATTTGAGATGATTCCCGAGATTAAGGCAAATGCGACGAAGGAGCTGGAGGACATTACAAAAGAAGCATACCAGGACTGTTTCAACAAGTGGAAACACCGTTGGGATAAGTGTGTGCATTGGGGAGGAGAGTACTTTGAAGGGGTCCCACACCTGTAACTTCTAAATAAAGTACATTTTGTTTTATGACGTCAGTCTGCGTATTTTTTTAACAGACCTCGTATTCTAATAAATTTCAATCAAATTTCAAGCTTCTATAAATTCTTTTAACTGGAAAAAAAGGACGCATTTGCAATGAAAATATTAGCAAAGTTACTTAATTCAGAGAACAAATAAGTGAAATCAAAGAAAAACATGTTCTTCTATATCAACCATACTTCTGTGATACATCCAACACCAACAAAGTATTCTGTCCAATATTAAAGGTACAAGGTTTCTTGTAAAGCTGTATCCTATAAACATTTTCAGTTCTAGTTGGTTGTAAAAGGAATAGCTCCACAGAAATCTATCTTTAGGGAAAAACTGCCAATCCATTCACTGACACAGTAGCAAGGCACCATTCTCATGTCTATATAAATTACTAAAAATGTTTCAAGTTTGTTTTAATAAAGATCATTTCACTGAACAACAAATGTCTGGTCTTATTTCTCACATGCTTAAAAAATAGGTTGGTTTTTAAAGTCATCTCACTTGGTAAATTTCCTGTTTTAACCTCCTGTTACTAAGCAGACCTATCTAATGCTACTGCACAAGACAGTTTACCTGAGAATTCTGAAATGTAACTTGTTAATGTGTTCTCTTTCTGAGATATTAAAATTCATTCAGCTACTGTACATGAATTATATATACCATATATACATAAAACTCTACTGTATTAAAATAAATGAAACCTCAAAATGATAATCTATATCAAACATTCTTCTTTATTACTGAGTTCAAACTGATTTACTCAGTACTTACTGCTATTCTAACTCATTTTGTGCAGTCTGAAAATTCTACAAGCTAGCTTACTCCTTTTTCTTTAATGCAAATGTTAGTTCAGTAATTTTGAAGAATGGTCTAAATTTGGAACATTTCTTACCTTCTGAAGATTGGCAAGGATAACACGTGTTTTCTTTATAGTAGCAGTATCTGTGGACGATCCTGTAAGGTCGCTGTCTTGAGATCTTGGTCGTGAATGACGTTTGTTTAAAATTCGTGGGTCTTCTTCCTCCTCTGCAACCGTGGTTCCCTACACAACCAGAATATGTGGTATATAGTCTAGTTCTGCACATATGGTTGGTAATTTTTGATAATTCTAACTACAATTTTTGAATTGCGAAAAGTTCATACACCTATTTACACAACTGATATATGTACATGCACACTTATATCTGACTTCAAATACGAGATTATACCTAAATCATAAGAAATAGGATTATCACAAACACAAGTATTTTAAATGCTTTTCTTGACTATTTAACTTGTAACAAAAATTGTGTATATAAATTTTTTAAATGTTTGTTAAAAATCAAGATGAATAAAAAAACCACAGAAGCAACATCACTTTGAAAATATGAAATACCTTTTCAAGACTTAACAAAAGCATGCTTTAAAATTCTTTCCATTCAAATTACAAAGAAAGAAAAACAATAAGGAAATTATAGAATTTCTCACAATTAGACATAAGGCTTCTAGATAATTTTTAAACACTTTCTTTGAAATCACTTCACTGTTTTTCAGGTGTTTTTGTCCAAATGCTACTAAATTTCTTGAGCAGATAGTAAAACATAAGAGATAAGTATTTCACTATAAAGAAAAGATTATGGAAGATTCCCAACTAATATCAATTTTTGTATTGATTAAATACAAGATCAACTAATAAAGTATCTTATCCTCTTCAATAACTGTTTCTAAATGGGTAGAAACCTATTGTAAGTACATTGGAACCCCTCTAAAGCAGCCACCTTCAGGACTGAGACAAACTGGCCTGATTAGAGGGGTTCCACTGTACATAACTAGGTATTATGTAAACAAAAAAGGGACTGTGATTGAATGACCACTTTCAAGAGGTGACCGAATCTGAGGGGTGGCTGCTTAGAGGGGTTCCACTGTAGTTCAAAGTAGCCTTAGATATCAATGTTGGTTTTGCAAGAACAAACCAAAGCAAACAAAGCAATTTCTAATTGAGTTTACTAGTACTAGAATTTCATCTTTATCTCATGTTCCAACATCTTCCCCTTTCAAATATTTCTAAGTCGTGTTGAAGTTTAACTAAAAGATGATAAAACAGTTTTTTAAATCACAAATAGTTTACTGGAAAAAAACAAATTACACATTTATATTTATGAGTGAATATTAACACAGATACAAGTGAGAAAGTTATATTTTACCACATCCACCTGTCCCATCCTCTCTTTTACACATTTCCAACAATTATCACCGACGTTTGATAACATTTATAAACAAGAGAAAGGCAAAGCTTTAATTTAATGAATGACATATAATGTTGCCTTTCTCAGCAGAGCCTTTTAATTATTTTACCTACAGCTTTAAAGTTACTATTGCTGAGTTCAGATTGAACAGCTGAAAGAATTATTTTAAGGTTCTTATGCCTTAGCTAAAAATGCTTATTAAATTATACTAGTTACAAGTCATTCTTTGCTTTGTGTGTGTTATTATATTTTCTCCTTAAGTACATACTTGAAATAAAACTTATTTAACATACTAGTAACATCATTACAAAAAACAGGTTTAAGTTTCTTTGGCAGGCTGACTGTAAGAAAACAAGAGACCAAATGTATTATATTTTTCTTTTATGTATATATTTTTCTTTTTATAAAGGTACCTAAAATGTGTAATTAGAAACTTATTAGGTCAGGAAAGGTTATGTTAGACAATATAATGAAAAAATTAATTTCTTCATTGGGTATGCTCATTAATAGCATGTGTGTTCTATCATTCAACAGCATAGTAACTTGAAACATGCATTTCTCAAATGAGTTACAGCTTGTATCATGAGATTACTTAGAAATGGTTCAAAAAGTAATAAAACAATAAAATTATGTAGATGATGTAGACTGTTATGAGGATTAAGCTATTTAAGATAAACTACATTAGTTTTCTGTTACAATCTGCACTCATTCTAGAAAGAAAAAAGATGGGTAACTTAGATTTTTTTTGTGGTGACATGATCCATCAAATCTATGAAGTCAGTAAAGATTATGGTAGAGAAAAATAAGAAAATAATGTTTTACTGAAAAAAATTATATTTAAGTAAAAATTTTTAGTTTAAAAAATATTTATTTTGTGTGTGCAAAAGACTTGTACTGTTTACTGAGAGCTTGCCAACATTAAAGTTAGTGTGTATACTTCCATGGTTAGTCAAAATCACTGAATCCATATGGAATTAAAAAAAATTAAAACAATGACAATGAAATCTAAGAGCTACAAATTAATTCACATTCTTCATTTAAATTTTTACACAGAAGCAGATTGTATTTTCACAATTAAAATAAACAAACCTTGACGATACGACAAACTAGAACATCATAGCGTTGATGACTTATACGATGTTTAGTCAAAACCTTATGAACCATTGGAATGAAAATTTGATATTTCTTTCCCAATTGGATAACCACAGCACAAAGTGTATTCATAGCATCCTTTAAAAAGACAAGGGATTAAGGTTAAAGTACCTACTTAAAGTAAAATATGTTCACAATAACCCTGAGATTGGATACAAATATGTTAACTGAAAAAATCTTTAACATTATAACTCATTATTTGAATTATTAATTTTTAAGGCATAAAAGACCTCACCTGTAATGCTTGTACATAAATATTTAAATTTTTTTAAAGCATACAATATTACAATAAATACAAATATTAATGTTTGAGCAAACTGCTAAAAAATGGAAAATTTTGAATACACAAATTACAATTGTGTGACAATATTGTTTAAGAAAATATTTTCATTTGATTTTCAAGTGACACTAAGCTAACATGATGAAAACAAAATAAGGGAAAAACATTCACTTCACGCAGATCAGGTGTTGAATCCAACGTCCTAACTAAGGGGTGAATTATTCTTGAAGCAAATTCTGTGAAGTCCAGTGTTGTTGAGAGATGATCAACAGTTTTAAGGGCTGTCCTATAATAATAAATCATAACCTAGTTATATCTTGAAAATATGTCTTCATTATAAAAATTAGAGTAAACAGCTAAATGTTAACCTGTTTATTTTGCTTAGTATTAGAGAAATACATTCACTACATAAACTACTGTGCCATAAAAGTAGTTTGAAAAACAGCAATATGCTGAACAATGTTACAGTTGTGTTAACAAATTAAATATGTAGCAGCTTATCAATAAACTAAATCTAAAGACAAATATTAGACACTAAGTTAAATAACAATATTCAAAAAATAACATTGAATATCATAAAGAAACCAATGTAAAGGAATGTAAAGAAACTATTGCTAACATAAAGAAAATTATAAAAGTATGTTAAGAATATAAATGTAAAGGTACATATCATGACACTATTGTTAAACATATAAAACTATAAAGAAACAAAGAAACTAATGCTAAAAACATTTATAGATACTAACACAGCAATATATCAAGAAACTAATGTAAAGCCACAAAAGAAAATATAAATCCACATAATCAGAAATTAACATAGGGTAATATAAAGGAATTAATTTGAAAAAACATGTCAAGAATCTAAATGTAAAGCACCACACATTAAGAAAGTAATGTACAAAAACATTTCAAGAGAGCAATACAAAGAAAATATATAAAAACTAAAATTAACTGTATTGAGAAACTAATTTCAATCAATACCTAAAGAAACTGATGCCATAAAAAACTTGCTACAAAACTAATAAACAACACATTAAATAAGTAAAAAATGGAAAGAAACTAATCTAAAAATTAAAACAAAAATTAGTCACATGTCAAAAACTACATTTTAAATGCAACATCCAGAAATTAAACATATGAAGAAACTAGAAAAAATAATGTGTCTAAGAATTAAACTTAGAATAACATATGAAGAAACTAAAGCAAATCAATATGTCTAGGGAATAAATATACCAGGAAATTATATTAGACGTCCAGAAACTAAATGTCAAGTACCACATCAAACATTAATATCAATACATATATGGTAAAGTAAACAGAATGTAAAATTTAATGAAAGTAATGTGAAGCAACAGATAAATAACTGATGTAAAACTGTATGACAAACAATATATCAATAACGTTTTCTATCTAAAATAAAATATCTACTGATTACAAAAATTAAAATATTAATAAAGATTCAAATTTGGAATTCTCAGCAGGAGTAGGATTTTCTGTGTACATAGGCTTCACACCCAGGTTACAGAATCATTGAATTTAGTGTGATCATAACTAATGTTTAGCTACTGAACACACAAATTACAAGCACCTGATGTGCATGGAACTGAATGTAACAGTAAGACATGTTCTTTAATTAAGCTACTGTATACCTTTTAGAGAAATAATTAATACTATACTATAGTTAATGCTTATGTGGAGCTTCCTTTCCATACAACTGTTATTAACAAATTCAAGGAATGTGGCCTTTTCACCAGACCTATGTCTACCAATTCATCTGTGAAGCCAGACATCGGCATTTTTAATTATGATCTCCAACTGTTAATTCTTTCTAGAGAAAGTTCTTACTTTCATCACAGTGATCTATTGTAAGGTGAAAGGAAGTGTTTCTGCTGTAAGTTCTAAGTACTTTTATCACTTGGCTCCTGTTATTTTGAATCAGTTGAAGCTACATGTTGAAATCATACTACTTTCACATCACTTAAAAGGTCTCTAAGCATGTTTTTCAATATTGTTTTTTTATTATTTATTCACAATATTACAACCATATAGGATAAGTGACCAAATACAAAAATATTTTAAACAGTAGTTAATCAAAGTACAAAAATAACTTTCTGTAACAAGATTGACTAACTTTTTGACTATTCTGATACTTTTTGTATATACACTGGATATACAGTATATTTTAAGGTTTAGCAAACTTTACACAAGTTCAATAACACGTACTAATATAGATGTAAAATTAAGGTACCTTCTGTGCATTAAAATTAGATTTATAACTGTTTTACATGTGTGTATATGTTATTACTGAAGTTAAAGATACATATGAAATTATACTACACATTTTAATATAGTAAAATGCCTAAGAAGCATAAGAAATAATTCTCCACAGATTTCATTTTTATTGACTTGTTTCTTTAGTTAACAGGCAATTTAAAAATATTTATTTGAATTCTTCTGATATTACTATTAAACTTCAAATAAAATGTGTTTAGATTTACAATTTTTATTTCTTAAAATAAATTATACAAAAGCACACAGTTGTTTTAAATTGCAGATACAAAGTAACTATCAAAGATTAAAAATCATAAAAAAGTATAGTAGTCTTGTTTGTGAGACTCAATCATAAAAATGTTTCCATTGCTATGATATAAAAGACTATATAGTGTAAATCATACTATAATGGAACTCTTATTATATGATACTGGAAAAACTTTTTTTTTATTACACAATGTGCAACCCCCAACTTTCCAAAATTTGTATCCTTTGTATATGTACATATGAAATAGGGTTATAATTTTCCCAATTTGCCTCTATTTCCTGTCATGGAGAACTATTTTTTCTCCATTTTCAGGGTGCAGATATGACATCACACATTGATCTAATGCATTGAAACCATTCTGCAGGTTGTGGATGGGTCTCCATCAAAATTGGTATGGAAGATTATTATGTTCATGAGGAAATACACACAAATTTTGCATTTTGCAGTTTTTTTTTTTTATGAGTATTTTTGCAGGTTTTTTTCTTTTTTTAACCACTACTTCATCCCTGTTGATGGATCTTCACCAAATTTGACATGAAGGTTTGCTGGGTCCATGAGGAGATACATTTAAATATAAGGTTTCATATTTTGGGTTTTGTTGTTTTTATGGGCATTTTGTTGGTTTTTTAAATTATATATAAAAAGGAAACAATTTTTTATTTCCTAAAATAATCTCTCATTAATTATTAATTTAAATAACTTCAGTCCAGGGTACAGGTTTCCTAGCCAGTATTATTATTTTATGAGTGAATATTTTATGATTGTTTAGTTTTGTTTGTAATGAGAGTTAGAAGCAATTAAGGAAAATGTTATAAGTTATATAACTGAAGTAAGAACCATCCTTTGTTTATAACTTGTTGATGTCTAGATTATATAATATCTTATAAAATTTACTGATGTTGATGATATACTGCAAGCAGATCATTTAGTACTAAACACTGATAGTATAAGATGGATGGAAAATGATACACACACAAAGACAGAGCAGATGAAACAAGTCATAAAAAGAGACATTTGGACAGAGAAGGGAGGCCTAACAATTAATATATATTAAAGCGAGACTAATGGTGATAAAACAGATAAGAATAATTTATTTTGACAAAGAGAGTTCTAAAGAAATTGAATCTGTTTGAGTGGACTTTGATGAAAGATGCACAATTATTTGGAAGTAGGTCAACATATGAAAAATAAACAGACAATTTAAGAAATATGGGATACAACCATGGTAATTTGATGAAGCATAAATGAACTATCCTCAGATAGTTCAATGATAGTTAGAGAAAGAGTTTAGCTTAACAGCTAAAATTCTAAAGCAATTCAATAGACCAAAGTGGATTCTTAAAAAGAAATATAGTGCCATGATAATCTTATGATCACCTATGAAGAATTTCTTGAACATACATTCAACTCGTTCCAAATATATATATTATTTTGAAAACATGTGAAGAGAGTGCTGTTTGTTTTTCTCAAGTTCAATGCCAACAAGTTGGAGACTCCTATTGTAAAAGAATCCTAACCCTAACAACAGTAACCATATTATTCAACTTACTTACTAAATTCTACTACTATATATAATAATGTAAAAATAAAACTTTATTCTGACATCCATTAAAGCTGAAATTTTCATGACATTTAATACTTGAACAAATGCCAATAGTGATATGGAAAATGTTAAATAAGATCTACTCAAAATATAAACTAAAATGTAATCCTGTTTGTATTACGTATGATTTATAAAAAAAGTTTATTAAAGACTATTTTATTACTCTATTTTATATGCAATAAATATAGTGATTTGTTTCTCTGTGTTTTACATTATCAGTAACTGCTATCTCTGTTTTATCTATAGACTAGATTTACCTGCAGTTCATGATTTAACCGTTACATTTGTTTTTTACATAACATGTCATAAATACATAGAATATAACAAGTACTTAAATGAATAATAAAAATATTTTCATAAAGTCTGTTCAAATAGTCAAGAGAGACCACAAAAAAGAAACTAGTAGAAGAGATGAATATATATGGTAAAAGCGTATACTTACTTGCGAACATTCATTGGAGCATCAGTGGAATCAAACAATTTGACTATAGGTGGTAAAATAAGATGTAGGTAGTCATCTAAGTTTGACCCAAAGCTTTGCAAAGCTATTAGAAGCTGAAACAAGAAAGTTGTATTTATTTGTTTAAGACAGACAAATTACATTTTACTACAAACATTTATTTTAATATATAACCATAGAAACCTAATATTCTCAACACTATGATAAACCAATGAAAAATGTTTTTGGATAAAAAGTGTCATCCAAGTAGGGAAAACACCACAGAAGAAAAAGTTTGATTGATTGTTTACAATTAGCACAAAGATACACAATGGGCTATCTATACTCTGCCAAGCAAGGGTATCGAAACCCGGTTTCTAACAGCGAGTCCACATACATATCACTGTGCCACTGGTGGGACAGAAGAAAGAGAAAGAAATGTAAATACACCACATATAAAATGACAAATATCTGTCTTCATTGCATTTACCTATGGAAAACAATTAACATTTTTAAAATGTACAGAGTAAAAAAGTGATGAATGCTTCTTATAAAACAATGAAGATCAAAAATAAAATTAACCACAATTTCTAAATGTCTTACACTGATATAAAAAGATACTGTTTAAAAACAAAGCACATATAAAAGCATTTTTCCTACAAAATTTATCAATAAGAGAAACACCAAAGCTAAAATTAACCATTATTTCCTTATAGACAAGTGTGGTTAAACTAAACGAGTTTTAACTGAATCAGAGTTGCTGCACTCCAACAATATTGCATAGAATTTTAAATCCTGAATAAGTTATCTTATTATATTTTGATCAAAAAGTGCTAGAAATAAATTATTAATATGTTAATAACTGAATAACTTATCTCAACAGCTAGTCATGGAAAAATTTTATGCTACTTTTGATGTCATTGTGATTCACATCCTTTGGAATAAATTCCTTTAAGATAACCAAATCAAGAGTACCACCTAAGACACAAATGGTATTTAACTAAATATTTCTTAATATAAAGTTTATTTGTTAGTTCATAATCTTTGTTACAACTAATGTATTCTTAACAGTGATAAACACACACAATGAAATAAACGTTTGCTTCATTTTAGACAAAATTAAAAAGAAATGCAAATTAGCCAGCCTTTTGCTCATTTAAAATTTCCACAAATTTTACTGCTTTACACAGAACAGGCTAGATCCTTGGGTTTTACACTTCAGCAATCTTTGAAAATCACAGTAAAGGGTGATTTGTTGTAAGAAAGTATGAAGTGGTTATAAACATAGTACTTTTGTTAAAACCTAATGTTCCAAATACCATGTTAAACCAATTAAATCAAGTTAGAGAATAAAACATGCCACCACAAATGGGTATGAAAAACATCAAAGTAGAAAGAAAGAGAAATATAAAGAACCCTATATAAAATTAAAATCTTCCCTGACACAACTTTCTTTTGTTAGACCACTCAAAAGAAGTCAAATTTCATATTTCTGTGGTACATAATGTTGCCTGCTGGTCAGTAGTTTCATTGACATTACATTTCTTATTCTTAGTGCTTATGGTATGTGTGTGCATAAGATAAGCTAATAAAGAGCTACATACATTATTTGTGTAATCTGATTACCTGAAAGCAGCCCTCCAGCAAGTTTTAATAAATACATAAACAAATTAAGCATTATTTAGTTACCTACGTGTAACCTACAGCTGTTAATGTGGAATTTTAAGAAGTCAAAATATCTTTACTGGATCAACAGTCAGATAACTTGTAATTTAAAACTAAGAACTTCCATTTAGAGACTTCCATTTGATTTATTTCCTTGCAAAAGCAACAGTTCAGATATTGTCATAAAAAAAGATCAATGGATCTTATGAGCAAAAAAATAATAATACTTGTAATGATATCATTCTCTTATGTTAATATTATAATCTGAAACATTTTCAAACAGCTTGACCAAACAAAATGTAATCCCACATGATATAAATTCTCCAGTACAAAACTGTTTATATGTACCACTGTGGTATGGTTATTTTAAGGATAAAGTAATTTTCTAAAACTGTATTTGGTAGGTTTGTTTCATAACAAAAGGACTGGCAAGATAAGTTACAAAGTGATAGTGAATTTAGTTAAAATGAGCTGAGTTTGAACAAAAAAATAAACAGTGAAATGTATAACACTTAATGAAATTTATCTTTATTATATCAAAAGCACAGTGTACTTCCTTCTGGATACTTATTAGTCATCTTTCACAGGTAGTGTTGGATTCACCAATAGCAGCACTGCCCACATGATTAGAAATTCTTATTTAAATACAGCGAAAATCAAAACTGTTCAATATCATCTGCCTTACCACTGGCTGCCAACATTCTTGCACAAAGGGCAGCATTGCATCTATTCTCACATGGGAAGAACAAGTATATTTCCACAGAATGAAAATGGAAGCTAGAACAAAATCAACTTAACTTTCTTGACTGTGTTATTAAAAACTTGCACAGACATTAACATAATAAGACAAAAAATATATGGTATGTTTACATAAAATACCATAGGTTTTAATGAAACATGTGAAATGAAAAATTAAAAAACAAAACTAGTTACTAACAACAAACCACTATGGATAACAAAGATTTAGTTTATAAAGTTTTCATTTTAATTAACTGCAGACAGGTGCTTGTTCCTGATGAAAGAGAAACTTCACTAAAATAAGTACACAAAATAACTCATAACAACTGGCTCACAGAAAAAACAACAAAAAGGTATAATTATTGGACCATACAAAAAAGTTAAAAAATAAAAAATATTACTATTGCAGCACAGATGAAAGAACAAAACTAAACAAATGAAAATAAATTACTACTGGACCATAGAGAAAGACAAGTAAAACTTTTTCTTGAAATGATGCAAGTAAGAACAGCAAAATGAAAACAAAGACAACTATTTAACATATAATACTAAATAAATAAAAATTGTAACACTACCAAACTACATATCCCTAATCCTTAACCAGTATGTTCTTAAAATTTGGGCTCAACTATCCCAAATATCTAAAGTACATGCAATAACCAGATATGCTGTTTAATACATTTGTGTTGGTGACAAGATTTACCCTGACACTCACTAGGAGAAAATCAAGCATAACGTAATAAGCCATCTAACAGCTTAGAATATATTTTTTCATTATTACTTTTGACATCTCTTTATAAACCTATAATAAGGTTATTTGTTCAGAAATTGACTTAACATTTTATAGGTTTTATTATGAAATAGTTCTATTAAATTTTGATAAATCACACTGTTGTAAACTGACATGTTTGGGTTTTATATCGAAAAGGTTTACACAGAAAATAATGAAACTTGTCACAATTATAATACCAAGAAACTGTGAATTTAATATATTACTATTATAAAATGAGAGGAAGGTTATGACTAGGTAAACAAAGTCCATAGATTTACAAAAAACAACAACATTTATTTAAAAAAATAACATTAACAAAACCAAAGTATATTAGTTTTTATTACCTTTTAAATGAAATCTGAAAAATGTCTTTTCTCCTACATTTACAAGGTACATGAAACAAGTTGTTACAAATGACTGAACATGTTAATTAAAAATAATAAGTCCGGGAAAACCAAATGTTTATACATTAATAAAGTTTCTAACTAAATGTACATATTTAAACTAAAGACGTTTGCTGTAAAGATTCATGTAAATCAAACAGTAATATAATTTCATCGAAACATTTACATAACAATATATGTTATTTTTTGTTATTTGAAAGTATAAAATACTCTTAAGAGTATACATTTTGTTATGAAGTTAAATAATATGTTTTTCCATGTTTCATTTGAAAGATGAGTTACATATTTGGAATTTTTTATTAATGACAAAGCTACTAAAAATACCTGGCACTGTCCCTAATTTTGAACCATTAATTGGCTAGCCAATTAAAAGCACCTTACCACTCATCATCTATGCTACAGAATTGAACTGACTCTTGTTATTATACTGCTTTCACAACTTAAAATATGGGTAATATTTTGTGGTAATTCATGGATTTCAGTCTCACTTGCTAGTTCCAAGATTTAGAGTTTGTTGACAGGGCAAGGCTGCACCATAAATAAATTATGAAGAAAGCTAAAACATGCTCAATGAATACTAAATCTAAATGAACATCTAAAATTAAATTTTTAGATAACAGTTTATCTGTTTGTTAAGCACAAAGCTAAACAAGAAGTTGTCTGTGCTATGTTCTCTTCAAATATTACAGACTAAATTCTAGCATTATCAGTACTAAGACTTAGTGCTGAGCCACCAAGTAGAGGTTAGATAGTTGTATCAAACTAGAAAGTATATACAGTTGTACACAGTGTATTAAAGTAAATCTTCTTAACTGATCATATGTTTTACCATTACTTCTAATTTTCATTATATGAATTTGTATTTCAAAAAACAACACTTATATTCTGGAAATTGTGGTTTAGTGAGTTTGTTTTCAAACTGTGAGTCAATGGATGCTCCAAAGAATTTCAAAAGGATTGAAAAAAATTAGCAAATCTTTTGAACCTTTTTTTTTAGCAGTTTTAAATATTAACATTCAAATGGAGTCACTTCATCTTCTTAACCTCTTGCAGTCTTGTTATGATACCGGAGAAACATTTAATTTTTCTTATTCCTAGTTCACTTAAAAAATTATGGACATATTTGTGCAAAAGTTAAGCTGATTGGTTACAGAAGAAAGCACTTAGTCAACATCTTCCCCTGTCAACCATTGAGTTACTGTTGTCTGGCTAAATAATAGGATTTTAGTGTCACTTATAATGCACCCATGGCTCTAAATTATAAAACACAGATCATCATTCCTCAGATTCACAGTTTGGGCATGCTAACCCTCAGGTTACACACAGCTGTTATTTTGTTTTTAGTATTTAGTGATTTAGAGATATTGAATAATTTAAAAATAAATTGCATCTTTAGAACTGTATTATCATACCAGCATTTCTTTTAGAATGTTAGTATTCTCTGTTGATTAGTAGTTACCTGACATATGGGGGGTCTTGATTGTTCACTCTCAGAAACTGAAGTCCCAGACTGAAAAAGTTTGAGAACCTGATTTACATCATGCACAAATAAAAGATTTTAGCTTCAAAACATTACAGTTTTCACACTGAAGTATATCAGTCCCTTATTATATATCTTACAATAATATGGTAATAGAATAACTTGCAAAAGGATAAATATAAAATTGTTTCAATTCAATACAGTTCATACCATTATTCTTACACTGACACATACCACTTAATTCTTAAACTTAAGCCATAATTACAATAAAATTATAATATATATCATTGCTGATGTTTTTAGTCACCAATAAATTTGCTGATCATTAAGAGATTAATTAAAGTTTTAGAAAACTTAATTTCTAAATAAAGTTGTAACAAATTTATAATTACTATATCTAAAGGCTATTCTTGAATTCTATTACAAAAAATATTTACTCTGTTTCTTGAAATCTGTTTGAAACAGCCATCTATCTTGTTTAACAAGCATCTTAAATGCAGTAACAGGTAAGTAAATTTAGAAATTAGGATGACCATAATAGCCATAATTCCAAAGTATTACATAAGAAAACATGACCTTAGAATGACGTGTTTAAACTACTTATTGTTTGGCTTATATATTAATACATGAGAACTTGGTTTTAAGATGTTTAAGAATGAAAATAAAAAGTATATAAATTTTAATATTTATAACTTTGTTGTTCTTGAATACAAAAAATCACAAAAGGACTGAATTAAAAATATAAAATAATCCTTAAAGTACTTAAGACAAAATTATATGAAAGATGTAATGACAGAAACATTTGTAAATTTTGAAAAACCTTCCTTCTAAATCTGTGGACTTTCTTCACATGATACAATATATTTTTTTTTATTATTACTTAGGAATGTTATAATTTTTACAAACACAGCCCTTTTAGTCACAATATAAAAATTAGTAATTTTGACAACTACTGATTAAGTGATAAGATCATAGGAAATCACTAATTCAACAAAACTGTGTAACTTGTGGTTCCATCTTCTCAACTAGTTTCACTTATTTACCAAAGTTTTTATTTTTTATACACTAGAGCTCACTAGTATTTGTGTCTTTAAGAATATGGGTTTGTGTATCATGCTATTTCTATCCTTTTTATAATTTTTTTCTTACTTAAGTATCACAAACCCTTGAATACTTAAACATAATTCATAAATGCAGAAAACAACAGTAAATATCTACATTTCTTCTCCCGTTAATGTATTTGTGATGATCTCTGATCATCATGGCAATCAAATCATTCAAGGATTTTCACTATAATGTTATCTAATTATGCCAAGGAGTACCTTCAAGAAAAATACTTTTACTTCCATGATCCATGATTAGAGGATAGTACACACCAACTATGGTTGATTTTTAAGTTTGTCTTTTTTTTAGTAACAAATTTAAAGTTCAATTTCTTATCTCTATTCACTTCTGCAGTATCCAATATCAATTATATATAAATCACCTCAATAAATTACATCAATAATTGATTAATCAGTACACTTTGCACTTCCACTATTACTTAAAATATTAAACATAATGGATATCAACAGTGAAACTTCATTTTATTGTACATATGAAGGATGCAAATACACGTATTCATTCATTTCTATATTTGGAGGAATAACACTGTGGAAACCTATCAGAGTGACATTCTTATTTGAATCTTTTTGTCTACATGTGCCAGCATAAAGAGAGAAGTATTTGTGAGAGGTCTAGTATTTATCATCCAACAGGCTATACCATGAATTATATCCATGACTAATAATACTCCAAATACAAAGTTATTAGATTGTATCTACAACCAGGATCAAAGAGGCAGTTTTTGTTGTTGCTGTTTTTGTTTTTCTAAGTACACAACACATACAAAAGTACTGCTCCACTGGATATGAAAGAGAATGTGTAAGGTGTTTGTCAGACCATTTGTGGGAAAGATAACACACTGATATATCAACACCTTTTTTTTTATACAAACTTGTTAATTATCAGTATTGCTACATATAATAGTGGACCACAAGAAGAACATAGGTATGAACATAGTACCATCAGTAAGTAAATGAGCAATGTTTCATTTTGTCAGATATTTATATAAAGCTACACAAAAGGGTTATTTGCACATAAGAATTTATTTTCAATTGCAGTATCAAATAAATTACTATTACATATACTTAGAATTAATTGTGCATGACTTAAAAGATACAAACATGTAAACTACTATAAAATGTACCTGAGACAAAGAATAATGACAGCTGCATGTAAATGACAACTACTGCTTAATAGTTCTATTGTCCACCTCACAACTTAATTAGTAAAATTTTCTGTTGATTTGTGACACATCAATAGATGTACCTTTAATAAATAAAAAAAGCCACATTGATTAACAAAGGCAAAAATGGGCAGTAGTCTCCTAATTCAGACTGACACCTGAAGAGAAAGTCTTGGAGGACTAATTTACAAACACACTCAGGTAGAGATGATGGCATTTCAAAAGCTTTCCTGGCCTGAAGACAAAAGCTACTTTTGTATATTAGCCCTCCATGACTTTCTTTTTTGGTATCACTTCTGAGCTAGGCAGTTACTTCCCATTTCACCTTTGTTTGTTAATTGTAAACACTTTGCCTAAATCTATAAAAGGCTAACATTGATAGTAATGGGATAAAATTTTGTAGTACATTTGTTTAATTTATGGGAAAACCTTCAAATGTATCAAGTCAAATTACTACACTGAAACAAGTAGAAATAGGCAAACGTGATTTGTGTTGTAGTACAATACTTCACTTGCTACAAATATCAGAAAGTTAATAGAAAATTAGAAAAAAAATAATGATTCAGAAATATGAAAGAATATGGTTATGAAAAACAAAAGGGATGCATGATAAAATCTAACAAACTGTAACACTAATTTTTTGTAGCTTCTATTCTCTCAATTTAATACAAACATTACATGCAAGAATGTTTTTAAAATGAAAACAATTTTTAAAAATATATCTTCAAGTTTTAACCCCAACTTTCTCAAGCACCGCTTATATTTTTGTGATGATAATTACTTCTTTATTATACACTGGTGAACAGAAAAACATAAATGAAAATGTTTTAAATCTTCAGATGAATATAAACTTAATGTTTTCAGGGTTTCAAACATGAATTTGAGTGAAACATTGACATCCTGAGTTCTATAGATATCATCACAAAAACAGTTTATGAATGCTATAATTATAATTTGGTACATTTATATCAGCAAAAATTCTTCTGGAGTGCAGCAACAGTAAACTCTAATACCCATACTACATACAGAAACAAACCACTGTGCAAGTTTTATAAAGTTGAAAGCTGGAAAAACTTTAATTTTTTTAACCCCTCTTAAATGTAGCTTAGTTTGTAATTTTGTGTGCATTTTACTGATGTTTTCTTAATGCAAAGGTACATTAAGGGTGATCTGTATTCTGTCCATCATGGAGATGGAAACTCCAAATTTTAGCACTATAATTCATCTAACTTACTACTAAACTACTGGGAGACTTTTTTTAAAGCATCTATTTACTGTTGAAAGCTAAACTCCATAAATTGCTCATTCTAGGTTTTGAAACCCAATTTCTAGTTTACAAACCTATTCTATTTTACTAAAACATAACTTTTGATATTCAATTATGAAGTTCTATAGGTCATGCAAATGAAATATTAAAACTCTAAGATCAAAAACAGCATATTCATTTTTAACACAAAAATCAACTTTCACTCAGATTGATTCACTGAATGTTTTACAAATTTACACAAAAACCTTGAGCAAAGATACTAAAAGCTTATCTAATTTCATGAGGATACACTCAGTAAATTTGGGTTTATTATCAATATTGCTATGTTCACTTTCACAGAAATGGGGTTGGTGAGAAACACCAAAGCCATTCACATATGATTAAATACTAGCTTTGATATTTTTAACTTACTTTTTCTGTAACAATCCTGTGGTTTGAAACATCATGCATGAGTACTCTCAGGAAATGTGGGATAAGCTGTGGGAGATATATCTTGAATTCTGCTCCTAGAGCTAGCACAATTTTCTCCACCAATAAAATAATTGTATTCTGCATTGTGCTGTTTGTTGTCCAAAACTCCTGTATCATGAATTGAAGCAAAGCCAGATATATTTTTTTAAATACATAAAATGGTACTCAACAATATATTGGAAAAATAAATATCCACAAATTTCATGGTTTTGTTTCATTATAAAATACACATCTAGCAAAATAAATGTTTTATTTTCTGAAATCTCTTACTTAGTTGAGTTCAGTGATTTAGATATCATAGCATCTAAAATAATGACTCTCCAAAATAAATGCATTTTATAGCCAAAACATTCAGCAAGACTTACACAGATATTTATATCTTATGAAACTAATAAAATATTCTGTGCTAAACACTCATTGCCTTAAGAAAAATCTGAAATCTAAACATCAGAAAAAAATGTAATTATGTGCTTTAAATATTATTTGAGATATGCCATGAATAACTGCTTTATGTCTGAATGTGTATTTAGCTTTCAAAATAATAGTTACATAAAAGAGTTATGTAAAGACTTCTTTAATGCATGGTTATATGATTTTTTTCTTGACCTAAACACTAACTGAATAACAAATTGCTGAGAAGCCATCAAAGTAACAGTTTCAATTCTGAATTATCTGCCATTAATTTTCAAAAGAATTGTTACATATATTGAAATTTTGCCAAACAAAGGATACTACAGTACAGTTAATTAAACAACTTTTATCTAAGTGTTACTTTCTATAATTGTTTTTGTTTTTTGAATTTTGTGCAAAGTTATTCAAGGGTTATTTGCACTAGCTGTCCCTAATTTAGCAGTGTAAAACTTGAGGAAAGGCAGCTAGTCATCACCACCCACCGTCAACTCTTGGGCTACTCTTTTACCAACGAATAGTGGAATTGACTGTCACATTATAATGCCCTCATGGCTGAAAGGGTGAGCATGTTTGGCACGACTGGAATTAGGACCTGCAACCCTCAGATTATGAATTGAACACCTTAACCCAAATGGTCATATCAGGCCATGTTACTTTCTATAGTAGTACATATTTTTATCAATAAACAGTTATTACTACACAGCAATACTCAAAAGGGAGTTCAAGGTATCAACACATAAGTTTAACAAATGTACTGCAAAAGAAAAGTATATTTAGCCAATATGTTTTGTTATTATTATAAAGTTTATTAAGAATAACAAATTGAATCATCATTTTTAAAAGGTCCTCATCTAGCCTTAAATATGTGAAAACACATATAAGGCATAGAAAACACTTGATTTTTTGAAACCTGAAATTACCAACAATAGTTTTCTTAGCCTAAAATTTAAGAAATTGCTTTTTAAACCAGTTAAATTCCTTGTTATTCTAAACACATTCCAATAACTTTAACAAGCATCATTCTTAGCTGACTATTTTAACTTTTGTGCCATTCCTGATGTCCACAGTTAACAGGCATCACCTCTACAAGGTCTTCTGAAGAGTGTATAAGCACTTCCTTTACAATGGGGGAACCATCATTTTTGTATTCTAGATGGATTACAGAAAGAATGCGAGATATTCTTTGCACACAGCATCCCCATGACAGAGATTCTTGCACTGGAAACTGTCCTCAAACAGAGTATGATTAAACATGGTGATATGGAGTGTAGCAATACAAAATAGTTCTAATATAATGCCCTCAACTTCCGTGTGTGCCTATGTATGTAACTTAAAACCTAAAACTGAAACTTTTGTTCTCACTCTTAAGTTTTTCTCTTTTAAGGACTTTTCATTTTTCTAGCTATATAAAGGCTATAAGAAATGGTTTTTAGCCTTCAGAAATGAGCATAATTTTCATTACTGCTACTTTTATCTCAGATAGCTGGTGTCATTTTGACTCAATCTGTGAATGATCAACTCTATAAGACCTACTAGTGTGCCCCTATGCCCAAGGACAAAATAAACTTTGTTTTGTATTAAAACAAAATACTTTGTAATTGAAATCTGTAACAAAGGTAGTTGTTTATTTTCTTTGAAAATTTCACACACATACAAAAATTAATTTCCAAAGATGAGAATAAAAACATCATTCATAAAAAATATATTTTGTATTATTCTGTATAATCTGTACAAAGTGAATTTCAATTTTCAAACCATTCCATCCCCCCCTTTTTTTTTGGAATGCATTACATCATATGACAGGTGCAACAAATAGAAGAACCCAAGAAGTAAGAGTTACTGATAGCCTATCAGGCATAGTAATAATGTTATTACTTGAAATAAGTAGAAAATAGAAAGTATTTATTAGTTCATAAAATTCAGTAATTTTTCTCAACTGTTCACTACCTATTGTGGGAAAGACACAATGACAAACAATACCAACAGAAGTGCCTTTCTTGATAGGTACTTTAGTTTCTGTTCAAAATAACTTTAATTTTGAAATATGCAACAGTACTTCTGAACATTCTAGTTTACCATCCAATATAGATATATAGTAAATAGTTATAAATACAAATTTGTACAATTACTCTGTTTATTTAGTAACCATAATTAAACTGAGTTTAAAAAATAATAAAAAAGTTTGCATTCACTAATAAAAATAGAATGTAAACATTTATTTCCCACATTATTTAAAATATAATGGAATGGAATGTAATATACATGTCTATATAAACACACACAGAACCCTACCCATCATCTTATGCATTAAAGATATTTAAATGTTTATGCCTATATATTTCAAATTTCTATATGCACAACTAATACTTACTTTTATGAGATCAAAGATATCATCCAAATAATTTCTGATGTGTTGCTTGACAAAGGATATCATTTGTCCTAATTGTTGAAACAGAAACTAAATGGAATAAAATATTGAAGGATGAATATATAATTCACAAACTGGGAGGAGGAAGATTATACATGCTTATATATAAAGGGGAAAGTTAATATTACAAAATTTCACGTTTTGTTAAGAAAAAGAAAAATTATTTACATAATTTTAATATATTTCATTGAAAAAAAAAGAAATAACACTTCAGCTTCCTACAGGCAAATAACATAGAAATCTTTAGAATGATAAATACACTCTTTTATGGCAGTAATAAAATATATATATACACCTCTCTGATTGTTCCATCAGACGTGCGAATGAAGTTAATAAATGATGGCATGACCTGTGGGACATATGGCACACAGCGAATTCCAAGACTTTTAAAGATGAATGTTACAGCATGAACAACCATAGTGTGATGTTGAAACAGGGAAGAATCACGAATAATTCGCATCAATATGGCTATAGTAATCGCTGGGTAGAACTCATCCAGAGAACTTGACATGTTCACCAGCATTTCACTGGCTGTAAGTTCTGAAAAAATAAAAGAAAAATCAATATACAGTACATAGTTCTAATAAAATCATTAATAACATTAGCATATAATTAACACAAAATACCATGAACAAACATTTGGCTTTCCACAATGAAATACAAAAATATTTATCATGAAGATTTATTTTTCTTTACCGGAAAATTCAAACTATTTGTCCACGTTTTGAAACTTAAACCCTAACATATTCTACTTAAGTTTTAAGTGACTGAAAATATCTTGCATATAGTATGAACTTGTGGAAATATAGAAGTTCTCACTTTAATAAATTTCAAATTCTTTAATGCAAAATAAACAATAAAATTATAAATTATTATTATGACACCATCCTCACATTGGTCTTACCTTGTTGTTGTTGTTAGGTGTAACAAATCCTACTTCTTCACAACACTTTCATCGTGAAAACATCTCTAGATGATTTTGAGATGTGAAAAAGCTTAACTTATTATACCTTCATGATGAAACTTAGTTGAATAGATGGAAAGTGCTTGTTTAAGAAATAATGATAAGGATGATAGTTTGATATTTAGTGTAATCTGTCTTAACAGTATTCTGGTAGATTGTGGAGAATGTGTTACAATTGGTTGGTTTAGCTCTATTTCTGATTAGTGGAGAGATTTGCTGTTGATTCAACCAATGTTAATCACCTCTAATCTAGAATCTCTTTTTAGTGGATGTTTTATTGTGCTATTGTAGAATGATTCTTTTTCTTTTCTTCCAGAATTTGTATGTATCAATGATTCTAATTTTTTTTTCCAGTTTATTTTATGTCCAGTTGACATGATGTTCTCCAAGGATTCAATTTTGTGTTTTCAAAAGGCTTGCAGTGTCTTTATGTTATTTTATTCTTGTTGTGAGTATTCATCACTTTTCTCCAATGTATGTTCAATTGCAAAAACACAAATTCATAAATGACATTATGATTTTCATTAGTAGGTTTCTGTTTCTCACCAGAATGGAACTTACTTTTGGAAAACAAGCAAATTTAAAGATTCATTTTACATTACCACAATAAAACATTCACAAAACAAAAATTCCACATATAAGGTCAGTAAACTGAGGCTACAATATGTTGAATCTACAGGAAATCTCTCTTAGAAACAAATATCACTCATAAATCATTCATGACATTAGAAAAACATGCAAGTTCAAGAAGTATTGATAGAAATGAAATAAAAACTCTACAATCTGAGCACTTTCAAAAGGTGAACGTTTCTTCTTCAGGGTCAAACTGAAAGTGGAGGTGGTATAATTGAAAGAGTGATATATGTATAAAGGGAGTTAAGTAACGTCATGAAGGTCATCTGGTTTTCCAGGAAATGTTTATTTCTCTATGTACTATTGTAAGTGTCTCATTTTCAGTAAAAGGTAGTCAATGGTAAGAGTGTAATGCAAATATATATAAAAGTGATATATATTGATAGGAGTTTGATATCCTATCAATGGCCATGCCAGGCCCTCATGTGTATCATGTCTTATTATACGAATTTATATTTTCTTTCTATAATATCAAAACTCTGTAGTCTGAAAGTTTGTAAATTTCTTCAAAATGGTTTAAAACACTTTCTAAATGTAAAACACAGTAAATTATTGAGTACATATACATGCCTATAAATGTGCACAACATTTTATTAATATAAACACAGGATATGGTTTTAAGTGACATTTTACAATTAACATTCCTGTTAAAATTCTGTGTATGGCTGTGTCAAGGTGTTCATGTCACAACCTTATAAGAATTACATTTGAAATTAAACTATTTTATTGTCAACATATGTCAATAAGCCTGGAATCAGAGCATAGTCTACACTTAAATGTTTTATATTATCAAAATTTTAATTTTTTAATTCCAATAGTAAATATTTAAATATATTCTCTATCTTGAATACCATGTAACACATCCATTTGGCACTCCAATTTCTCTTTTTTTGCATTTCAGTGTCTCAAATTAAACGTGTACTACATAACTAGAATGTAAAATAAATGTCCACTTTTCTTGCTTTACAGAGATATATGTTTTTGTTGCACACACATGAAACAGTCCTATTTCATTACCTTTACAAATTTGTCTATTGTTTGTTTGATCAGTAAAAAGCAAAAATCTGCTGTAAGTTTGATGCGTTTGAACTAAAGATGTTGCTTCAATTAGTAAAGAAATTTCTTTAACCAATCAACAGGTTATCAAAAAATTCAGATAAAGAACACTAATTTTGGAAAGTTGAAAACTACTGTATTTTTGTACATCTTAAAATACAAATTTGAAAGCTATATGTATTATTTTTAACAATCAACATACTGAGAAAAGAAGTTTATGCATCAGTGTGCAAGATACTTCAAGGTTATAGTAAACGTTCAATTAATAAATTTTAATTATTGTTTTAATAAGTGTAATTAAAATGTAAGAATCATAAACTTATGTTACATAAAACAAAATTTAAAAAAATTCTTCAGAATTACAACAATACTGTCCTTGTCTTAAGTAACTTGACTGTACAGTCAATGTTATTTGACAGTTTGTTTGCTGATTTATTGTTTCACTATGCTATATAAACAGATTCAGAGAGCAATGAAACAAAAAAAATTAAATAAAAGCTTATTTGATTGTGTTGGGAGCTTAATGCTGTTCAGAAAATATAATTAATTGTATAAGATGCAGTCATACTAGAAAAAAAAAATTCTGAATTTATATCACAATCTTTCAACTTCTACTACAGACAATTTCACATCAGTCAGTATTAGGGTAGGGAAAGTAAGAGGTAAAGTTTAAGGTTTTATCAAAAATAAAATTTAATAATAACTTCAGAGATTATATAAATTAAATACAAAACTTAAGAAAGATGTATTTTTATTTGTAGTACAAAAATTATTTTACACTTGAAGTCTGCCCCCCAGTGGCTCAGCAGTATGTCTGTGGACTTACACACAGATAGCCCATTGTGTAGCTATATGCTTAATTCAAAACAACAACAACACTTGAAGTGATTCAGTAAGCTTCATAAATTCATAATCAAATATTCGGTAAAGATACCTTATTAAAAATCTGATTTTTCTATGTACTATAGGCTTGTAATAATAGCTAATTAAATTTTAAAAAAATACACTTTGTATACTTGGGAATACAGCAAAGAGAAACTGGGTTGGTGTGAAGCATCAATGCCATTCACATAGTCAGCCAGATTCATCAGTAGGATAGTGCAAACATTTTTTTTTTCAAATTCATAAGCTATATTTTAGCATAACCATGCTCTTTATTGGATATTTTATTGATTACTGTTTATATGGTACAATTCTTTTTCTTTCGCTTCTTAATGTATGACAGCATTATGTATTTAAAAAAGCATGTAAATGAGTGGTTGTTACACCTATGGCAAAAACAAAAGTATTTATTTATTCTGTGTGAACTAAAATGGTAAGATTTCATGTAAATATTTTGTTATTTATTAGATATTATTACTCCTGCCAGAAGCTTATATGAATTGACCAATATGAAATATGTTTACAGGAACTTAAGTTTTTACATCCAGAAAGTTAATTAGTCTAAAGAAGGAAATAATCTAAACATTTTTTGGATCTTTAAAAGTTCTGAAATCCACACTAAGATTTAAAATGTAAGGCTGATGAATGCTGAAAAGTAAATGTACCAAGTCTTAGTCATGACCAGACAGTAAATAGAGAAGTTTACCATACAAAATATTTAATGTTTTTCAGCTTTTCCAGTATTATTTTTTTGTTTAGAGAGTATGTGAACATATCCGTTATACAAAACTATGTAAATACAAGAAAATATCTGCTATGGCTACTGATGAATGTGTGTAATGTATTAATGATGTAACTTAACTGTTCTTTCAGTGCATGTAAGAGTTTATCAAATTTATTTATATGCAAAATTATGTTTATCATTTTTATTGTGAGTAAGGAAAGTTAATAACAATTTTTTTTGTCCAAATCATGTATCCTTCAGGAAAAAGAATAGAAAGCCTGCTCATGCTATACCTTCTGAACTTTTATCACAGTATTTGATATTTTTCCCAACAGACAAAATCAGAAAAGGTTCCTAAAAGAAAAATACCTACTCAAAGCTGACAAAATCTCCAATTTTGAAAACTAATCAGCACATCACTTTTGTCAAACTTGCTGATCAATATATGTATAATATTTCATCCGAAAACAGTTGTCTGAAACAAGACATGTCACAAACATTTTCAAAATTCTGATTCCTCTAACTTTTTCTATTGTGAATTAATAGTCTAATATTATAATCAACTGTTCCTCTTACATAAAATTCAACAAAGTTCAGACAGAACTGCACTGGAAGCAATGATTGTAATGAGTGATTCACCACTATTTAATGCTGAGATAGAGAAATTTTGTTTAAATTGCTAATAACAAATACAATATTTCTTAAAAACTTAGGCTAAAATATCATTATATATATATTTGCCATTTGTACAAATAAAAATTATTAAATTGAAGCTGCATCCATAAATTATCAAGAAGAAAGCTTACTGAATTTATTAAATTTATTTAATTTATTTAGTTAAAAATGAACATATTCTATTTGTTAGTTTTACTAAATATACAGATTTTAAGAAAAATCACATATTATGCATTCTTTACGAAAACAAAATATGAAACATTAATATGGTCTACTATTATAATAATCAATAGTTATGTTTCTATAATGGTTATACATTACTTAAAAATCATGTTAAAAACACAAAACTTGCATCAAGTTGACCATTACCTTGACTATCATGTGAAGAATCACTCATACTGAGTACAGCTCCAGACTCTCCTGAGTGGTCAATGAGTCCTAAGTTTACTTTGTGCTTGTAAGGATCCAGTGCTCCCAAAAGACCCAAAACTCTAATAGCCTAGAGAAAAAAAAATCAGTGTTGTTTTGTTAATCTTCTATTTGGGAAAACAAAGTGCATTAAGATTACAGTTTTAAAAAAAGGTAAGTAAAACAGACTCAGTAGTGTTGAAAATACATTAGATAGTTTTACAAGGACATTTAATTCATAACTTATTTTCTACCAAATTCAAATTAACATTACCAAAAAGCAAGCATGTCTTTTACCTCACGTCTTATTCCACTAGTCTGTTCAGTCTTCAAGAAATTTAACAGAACATCTAAGAGTGATGGATATTTGGCATATGGCTCAACCACATAGCCAGTACTTTCTACCAACCTTCCAAGTGTCCACAATCCAACCTTAGAAAGAATGGGAGAAATGTAATTTAACAGAAACAAACATATTATAAAACAAGTAGACAGAATTAAATGGTCACTGACTGCTTACTGTGATTTATGTTTAATCATTTTTCTATACTGTTAAAATAATTATACAGTTATAAAATATAAATATTTCTTGTATTGAAGGGAAATAAATTTGAAACTACACAAGCATTATCAAGATGGAAGAGCTAGTTTCATTCAGTTTTAAACCTTCTTCAAAGTGAAGGAAGAAGTTAGAACCAGTGTAAAATTATCCAACTAAAATATAACATATATTCAAAATACTTGATTGTTTCCTATCAAAGCATTTGCATAACAGTCAAATAAAAACAGAAATTTTGTTTACAACATTTATCTACCGCTATTATGGTTTGATGAACAGGGGAGGTGAAGTCACACATTTACTTTCCAGCTAAAGTAAGACACAGCTTTGCTAGTAAATTGTAATAACAAGTAGAAGCTATAAATGTATGTTATGTTTATTGTAAAAAAGTGATAAAGTGGGTGACATGGCTTTTGCTGTTTATTCAAGCAAATGTTTTATTATTAACAGAGCATCTTTTGTCATTATCCTTTGTTTTGGTTAAATGTCTTACTTCTGAAGAACATGCTGAATCAACAAACCAACTCACTGTTTTCTAATGACTAACAGTTAAGTCAGCTTATCTGTTTTAACTGATTCAATATGGTTACGGTGTTTATTCTGTTTGTTTTTTAACAAATTTTGTTATAATAATGCAGTTTTTGTTTCATATTTTGAAAACTGTTAATATGGGTATTTTATGAGTTCACAATCCCATCATATTTATTCATCTTTTAGTTGCATTAAAAATAGCTTGCTCTCAGTTATATAATCTGTCTTGATATATGCACGAGCACAACACATTTCTTCAAGAAGTCAATATTCAAACCATACTTGTGATAGATCTTGGAGCTTCTCCAATATTCACAGTTTTGATTTTGCTGGAATAATGAGGAGGGAAGACTTTGTACAGGTAAAAGCATAGTTAATCCTTTATCATGGCTAAACAGCAAAAAAACAGTTACAGAAGAAAAGCAGCAAATGTCAAAGCTCCATGATTTAAGCCTAAACTACTGTGGAAGCACATTATTCTAATGAGGACATGCAACAGAGAAAAGGATGATATAATGCCATACCTTCTACAATACAACATACATGTACTAGCAGATGTACTGTTAGCCAAACAGCACAGCAAAAGGGTTGAAGGTGTTAGTGGTTATATAAAAAGTGTGAATTTATATGATCTTAGATTCATATTCAAATGTACCTTTTTCTTACTGATGCACATTAGTAGGGTGTGCCCTGAGTTGTTAGTTGTATTGACTAAAGAACAGGAGAAGTAAACATTCAATGACAGAGGTAAATGACACAGCTAAAAGAATTACCCAAGAATTCAACTTCAGAGCATAACTCTGAGCTTTATCCTTAGTCATTATTTACATGTGCAAAACAGAAAAAACACCCATGCATAAACATTAAATGTATTTTTGTTTTTCAGTCCTTAATCCCAATATAAAATGCCTTAAAATAGTGTGTTAAATGGATATTATAAAAAGTCTTGCAAAGTAATTGTTTCTGATCAACCAAATATTTATTGAGTATGTTTAATGCACTGCCAATGAATGAAAATTTCAAACATTTGTTTCATCTAGAAAGTGATAACAGTTAAATATCAATAAAAGCAATTGCAATAGATAAAAAGTTCCCTGGTATATAGAAACTTTTTGTTGGACGAACTTAAGCCTAGAGGGAAGGCAGCTAGTCATCACCACCCACTGCCTCCTCTTGGGCTACTCTTACCAATAAATAGTGGAAGTGACTGTCACATTATAATGCCCTCATGGCTGAAAGGGCAAGCATGCTTGGTGTGACGGGGATTTGAACCCACAATCCTCGGATTACAAATTGAGTGCCCTAACCACCTGGCCATGTTGGGCCATATGAAGACAGGGAAGAATCTCTTTAATAGGTTCAGGCTAAAAGCTGCTGACAAGTATATGATTTCATACTCTCAAGATGACATATTTCCCAATGCTCCTGATTTTCCTTTTCTTCACCTTAAATTTTCAGTTAATGTTCTTTGTTACTTACATGCTTTAATTTAGCACTCTATATATCTATTAACTTATACTTCTCTTTATTTACTCAAATTCTTATTCATAATTTGAATTTTTGTATTTCAATCAAGATTCTATTTAAAAGTGAGGAAAACTAAAACAGGTTACAAAGCTACTCATTGAAATGCCCTAGTTTTGGTTTGCATTATGTATATATTAAATAGAGAAGCTTCACATGATGACAAGAAAACCCACTTGTACAGAAAATTATATATTTAAAAATGGCTGGTATGGATAGAGAAAGCACTAGTAGAGGAGCAAACAACATTTCAACCTTTTTAAATGACAATGACCGAAGAAGGATGAAACTTTGTTCGCTCCTCTACTTGTGCTTTCTCTACCCATATCAGCTGTTTTTAAATATATAAAAAAAGCTTCACTTTATACATTAGTTTAGTCAACTAAAAGTTTGTTACTTTTATTCTTTAGGATAAGTTAATTTGATTACCACACGGAGCAAACAGTTTCCCTTGGAAATTTTTGTAGACTAAATTACAACGATAAAAATATTAATGATGTAGAAAAATATTTGAATTTAACAATTTTTAATAACTTACTCTATAAGAATCCACCAAGGTGAATCGAGCTCCTGATTTTAGCATTGTAAATCCGTAGACTTACCACTGTACCATTTGGGGACTACTCTATATAAACCATAAGTGAGTTGCAGTTTTTCTTAAGGTCAGATATGTGATTGATTATGATGCTGTTAAAGCACAAGAAAGTCAAGTTAATCCTGCTGTGTGGCAGAAAAGGATAGTCCAAGTGGAAAGTTGCTCACAATTTTAATGCATGCAATCCAGATATATATAGAGAAAAACATTAGTCACTAGAAAGTTGCTAACTAAATTTATAGAGATTGACAATGTGGATGACAGGTCACCCCCCAAGTGGTAAGACACAATTTTCTCTTGGTCAATCTTAGAAATCTTGTCATAGGATATCAATGGAACTAGTCATTACAAAATTGAAAATTCACATCTTCATTAAGGCAAAATGACACCCATACAAAAATACAACTACTATATAAACTGAGTGAGGATGATTCAGGTCATTGATGAGTGAATGATTCATTATACAATGTAAAAAGAATGAGATCTTCCCCCCAAACCTTTCTTTTCAATGAGAAGACCACCTTTTATGTGAACTGAAAAGTCAACAAACATATTATACATAATAATCAGACATCCACACTGGTTTAAGGAAGTGTGCCCAAAGTTAGGGTATAGTGTAATCTATGAGACTTATATGGTTGGACAGTTTTTCTTTATTACAAGAGTCAATAGTGCATGTGCTGCAGGAATAAATAGTGTCACATTTGGAAAGCTGTGGCAATGGTTTGTGTGAATAGTTCATGCACAACAGTGTCCCATCACATTATGTAACAAAGGTCCAAGATTGACTGAATGACACCTTCCCAAGACTTTAGATTGGTAGTCGTGGTTCCCAGAAATAGTCCCCAAGATTTTGTAATCAACTCCCATGGTTTTTTTTTTGGAGACTCGTCAAGGCATGTATGGACATTGTAAATTACCAAGTTTATTAAACTAAAGTAAACCCTGTTTCAAATTTTGTGAAGTTTCTTCAGTCTCTTCTTTTCACTACCTAAAGCCTTTTTTTTTCCCATTTCTAAATTATTATGAATTTGTAAGTTCTATGATCATGGCTTGATGTTGTTTTAGTGGTGATATGAAATTAAAATTTTTGTAATAACTTCTATGTTTCTCAAGGACTAATAAAAAGGTATTAGATGTAGATTTCAATTTGCTTGTTACAAAGGAGACAAAGCTCAATAATAATTGCCTATTTGGACATAAATGTATCTTATTCCATAATGTCTAACAGTGTTACATGCAAATTATTTGTGTAATAAAATCATATAAAAATAACTAGAAAAATTTTAACACTTATGAAGAAACTAGTATCACCTCTCGTTTGGCCAAAGAAGATGAATCTTGTAGCATGTCCAAGATGATCGGCATTAATTCATCCAACCACTTTCGCATCTCTGTTCCGCTAACCTAATAAATTAAACAAAAAATTATTTGTTCACCAGTTACTCTATAATATACTGAAAATTGTTCAATATTTTGCCAGAAAAAACATAATAGTTGACAGAAAACTGACAACCAAGTCATTTTACTGTGCCATAACTTTTAAAAAGTACCTTAGTTTTCATAGTCAATATGATTTAGACAAATTTTTATCAAAAATTTACAAAGTAATTCAATGGAGGTCATATTCAAACCATCAATTTGCTTTCCAGTTTTCACTGCTGGGACATGTTGACCTACTTGCAACAAGGGTAAGAGATTTTCCTATACATAACAAACTTTCCTAATTTTAAGGCTAAATTTCTGAAATCACTGCATCAGGAGAAATTATTTGGATTCAGATTCAAAGTATAATAATGAACCACTGAAATATTATTTTAGGCATTTTTTAATGTTACAGTAAGTAAAGTAGGAAGTTTATAAAATGACCAAATAATTTATATTATTTAAGATTATAAAATACATAGTTCTTTGTTTCCTAAAGGAATTTGAAACAACATATGTATTGTAAGTAAAATTACTTATTTTCATTTATTGCAAAATATTGTTCATATTTAAAATGACGACAACAACAAAAAGACTGAAAATAAAGAGGCTATCATACAACTGTTAAGATATTACAATAAAAAGGCAAACTCAAAACCTATCCACATTAAAAAACACCAATACCTGTGCTTGTTCTCCAATAGCTGCCAGGACATTGATCACTACACCTGGGTTTGGATCCTGGTCTTTTAGTTTTGGGATAAGTACCTAATAATAGTTTTTTGGTGAACAGAAAATTACTGTTTCAGATTAAGATTGAAATTTAACATCAGTAATCAAAAGCTTGAGCAACAACATAAATCTAAATTTGAATTTCCTTTATGAATACATAACAATTGAAGTGAGTGAGTTGCATGCAGTTTAAGAGTTAAAGGCAATATAAAACAAATATATACATGATTAATATATTTTACAAATTAATCAGAGTTAGTAAAGGAGATTATATAGAGAATTTGTCATGCAAAGTTTGTTTTAAAAATAACTTCAGCTGTTTGGTCAGCCTTGATTTATTTTACCACATCTAAACTTATTGGTTAAACGTTATTTTCTCACTGGCAAAATTAAGTAGCTAGTGTGTTATTTACACACACACACACATACACTTGGGAAATAGCTAATTGTGAGATACAATAATAGATTTATTTTGGTATAGCATTTTTAACACTCCAGAAAATGTAATTTTACATAAATATATAAATACAACATTTGAAAACAATTCTTTTTTGGTAATATAATAAATATCACTATCTGACAGTAATATCTACTCAACATTATACTTGCAATCTTCAAGTGCTTCACACTTTCAGATGTTTTTAACTGTAATATTTATTTATTCATATTTTTATATGTTTAATCAATCTGTGTTGCTTTTATCTCTCTTACTCATGCAAGCAAGTTTCATAAATTAACATTCCACAGAACAAAATCTTCAAAGAACTACCTTGATATTAAATCAGGAAAAAATTACCATAAATTTGAGCTTGGATTTGAAACAGTTCAAAGAAAAATTGAGAAACCTTTCAGAATATACAATACAAAGATTTACTCTAGTGTTGATCATGTTTGCTTCAGGGAATTCAACTTTTATATACATATATCAAAAATAAAATTTTTAGTGCATATTAACAATATTTACTACATAATTATATTTTAAATATCCATAATATTTTTTACAACAGATTTTTAGATTCATCTCAATCAATTAGTTACTCATTTCTGATTTAATACACACTTTCTACCATTAAGTAGCTATGTTATCTATTTGGAATATTATAATAATTTTGATGCTCAATACAAATAAATGTTCTAAATATTTCATTTATTATTTTAAGAATTTTTACACTCCAAGCTCTTCAACTCTTTCTTTTTTTCACATACTGACCAACATTTACTAAATTTGTAGTAAAATCTATTAAAGATAGTTTTTATTCTATCAGTATTATGTTAATAATAAGTAGCAGATAATTGTTTATATATTTCATAACTATATTTTCCCATGACAAAGAATTTGAACCTAGTTGTTTCACAGCACACTTATTTCACTTTATTAATGGGAACTGTACTAGTATCCTGTTTTATATATTTTTCTCAGAGAATCACTGACAAAATTTTCTAATTGTTTATGTACTTATATTAAGCTTACGTTTTACATGTGAAATTTTAAACTTTTTTGATACATAAAATGAAAATTACTCTAAAAGAAAAGTTTTATGAAAAAGTCTGTTGAGAAATCTTAATACTTAATTCAAAAACTAGATATTTTGTGTATGAAAGCCTTTATGAAAAAACCTTCAAAATTTTGTAAAAATATGCATACATTGTAAACAAATTATACTATAACTACTCTCATGGATACTTTCATGGTTACAGGATTAGTGAATGAAAGGATTAATACAGCAAGTATTAAGTTTTAGAATAGTAGTTTCTACTTTTCATACTTTTAAAAGGAACTCACAAGCACTTGCTGGTCTGCTCAATGTATTAAAACTTTTACCTCCTGGAGTAAAGTGTACATTAAAAATAATAAATGAAAATGATTTTTTTAATAATTACATAAGCTTCTAGCTATCCAGAGTCAGTTAAGAAAAAAAAACCCCATTAAGATTACAAAATTAACAGCAACTATTAAATGTTCTATTTTTATACTTTTAACAATAACTTACTAATAGTTGACAGTTTATTCCTGAATTTGATGAAAAAAACAAGTGAATAAATTTAAGAGATACCAAAGATGTCATGATAAATTTACCCAGTTATAACTTAAATGATATAAAAAAGTAACTATTATCTTGGATATTAGTATCTGCTCTTACCCCTAAATAAATGTAACTTCACAATTACCTTCTTGGGTTTGAGCATATCTTAAGAACTGTATTGTTAAATCCATCAGAACAGATAAATTTTGATAATATAAACATATATCTTGGATAGGTTTGAATGGTTTGTGTATGATTTTAACCAAAAACCATGAAATATTAACTTGTTAGAAATGCAGGTATTAAAGAAATTTAGTAAACTTCGTTTGTTTTCAATTTTACACAAAGCTACATGAGGGCTATCTGTCTAGCTATCCATAACTTTGCATTTTAATGATATTAATAAATTTTTCACTTGAGAAAAAGATCAACTAAATCTAGAGAAACAAAGTTGTGTATATATCATTTAAAACTTAAAAAAGAAAATATTATAAATGAGCAACTCTACATGAAACTGGCTCATATGTAGGTATTATTTGTGCATTACCAAAATACACAAAATCAAATGGTCCAGTGGGACCTACCATATCAAATATTAAATAATAATTTTAAAATATCAAAATTTTTGAGTGATGATTTAAAAGATCTTGTACGTAATGAGTATTCCTTAAAAGGTAGTTTTCAGTTTGGTAACATTTAACACCAAAGAGTTAGATTTGGATCATGATGTAACAATTGTTAATTTTTAAGTAGATTGTCTATTTATTAATAATGCTGTTAGATAAGAAATGAAATGTGTAAACATGGTTTGCAATAGTGAAGGTGATTTTGAGGGTATTTCTAAATTGTTTAACTTTCAACATGGGCTTAGTCAGTTTGGCCGACAACGTGACCTCTTTGAATTTGTTTACTCAAAGTCTTTATAGATTTAATACTTTTAACTTTTGATACAGTGGATACATCAAGAAAATTTGGCAGTCTTTCAGTTAATTTTGCAAGTTTTTCACATTCAAAAAATAATGTTTTTAATGAAGTAATTAATAAACAAAAATAAAGATTTGTCTATGAATATACTGAGCACTTGTCCTGAATAGTGCATGTGTGAAGTAACTTTTATGTTAAGGTTAAAATTACTTTTCTTCACCTCAAAAATTTCAAATGTTTTCTGTGTAATCCCTAAAACCTCCTAAATACATTTTTAATTTTTTTCTTCAGTAAAACTATGTTTTAGTTGTTATTTTCTGTACTCTATCTCTACATGAGATTGTAAATTTGATCAACCTGTTAATCAAACACACACACACACAAAACTTGAAATAAATCTTTAAATTGCCCATTTTATCATTCTAGAATGACTCCATATTGCAACATAAAACCACATTCATTCATCCTAAATAGCTTTAAACTTGTAACAGTTCATAATTAAATATTGTTTCTTGTCCTTTGAACTGTGTAACTACTATTCATACCACTATAAATTGTAAATCACTTGGGAAACAGAATATACTTACCAAACCAAATGTGAAGAGAGGTTTTAGACAGTAATCTATCCCATTCTAAATCCAATGATACTTATAGTTTACTTATTGCTTTACAAATGTTATTTATTTAGCATTGTTAGTTTGATTTGTCTTAAGAATACAACTTCAGGAATGTTTGATTTTATTTAAAAATAATACGAGCTTTCAAAACATGCGTATAAATGTTCGATTTATGAATGAGTGTTCCAATTTAAATATAAGTGGGTTAATGAACTTGTAGGATATCAACAGCTCCTGATGAAGCTGTAATATCAAAATAATGAGCTTAATACAGTTTTAATTTTATTTATGTACAGGGAAAGTTTAAATATTAATGAATAGAGCCAAACTTATCCTTTTCAAGTCAGAATACACAGCAGTTCAGATTTATGGGAAATTCCTAATGAAATTTCCTATAACACCAACAAGGTATGAAGTGAAATCTTTTGAAGACTTAGATAAAGAAGACATTAACATGAATGTTTCTGGTTCTTTAAACATTATTTTACTTTGTGAAAGGTCTTAGGTGTTAATTATATCAGTTTTAAAACTACAGAAATTTATTTCAAAAAAGACATCAGCAAAGTTTAGATTTAGTGAGTATGACAGGTGATGGCAAAATATTCTGATGACTCAAATCCTTATTTCACTGAATATTATTGTTGTTTATCCTGTTGAAACAATATATATGTAAATTGGCTTTACTTATTTTTCCTTGTAATTATGCACTTTAAATAAAACCATTACTACTATTATTATTGATAGTAAAAACATGTTTTCATTATTTAATTTACACAAGTTCAATGGAAGATTACTATATATAGCTTTCTTAGAGTGGACTCCGACGATCTGACCAATCACTATCCATTTGTACTCATTTAAAATCTTTATAATTTGATACTATTAAATTTTAACATAGTATGTATATATCTTCAGAAAAGTGTGAACATTGTAAGTTTTTCACACATGGTCATATTTTTGAATAAAGTATAACTAAAAAAAATAAAACTCCACAAATGTATCTAATATTTGTTTTGAAAGGTTCAAGAGCAAAATTAATGTTAAGATTAAAAACACACTTCGTTGCAAAACTATCAAAATTTGATCGACCTGGTAATAAGAAAAAAAATAATAATCAAATTACCATTTTCTTTCTAGTATAACCTCAAACAGTAATATGAAACTACATTTATCCTAAACAGCTTTAAAACTAACACTATATATTTATTTATAATTAAAGTTTATTGTCCTATGAACCATATCTAACTACCATTCATACCATTATAAGTTGTAAATCACTCGGTGAAAGTGCAGCTTATGTTATGCTATCGAACCACAATACTCATGAGGCTGTTTGTATTGAGTGCCTTGTGAAACATTTTTATTCTATTATCATTATTATTAATTACTTTACATAATCTAACCTTAGCAAATCTAATGATGTTCCTTACACTTACATTATGATAACTTTTATAATAATAAATAAAGAATAAACATGAAAAACAAAAAATAAAGTACTTAATCTTTTATTTTCTTGCTGTCGATTGTCAATGATATTTAATCTTGCTTTTTTTATGTTATTGAGAGCAATACACTAAATATTTTTTTTAAATTAAGTAATGCACCAAACAACATAAAATGACAGAGATGCCAACTACTTCAAATGATTGAGCATAATGACTTTAGACAGAGCCAGTACAGATATCGTACAACCACTGGATATGGATACAGTTTTGAGTCATTCATGTCTGTGGATTAATCTGTGGCTAAACTGTAAACACTGTTAGTAAGCATGCTTGAAATCATTTTGTCATCTTCACAAAACCAACATTTGTACAATGGCTGTAGTTTTGGTTCTAGCACAACCATATTTTTTCACTATATCAAAGTCTGGGAACATTTTTCTGAATAGATGTCCTGCATGATCGGCTACAGCTAGGGGTAAAGTATGAGCAATGACGCATTTCGTGAACATTACTTCTGCATTTATGGTTTCATATTCTGAATTCTTACTCATAAATGTCATTATCTGCATCATTTTTGTCTTTGCCTCAGCATTTTGTTGGTGAGATGCTGATTTTGTATGCCTGGAACAATCGTTTATCCTACCATGCGTCACAGAAAAATCGATGTGACAAACTGTACAAAAGGCATGGTTGTCACTGACTTTTGATGCAATGACCAGATATTTTGCACTATACTCTTTCCTAAATTTTTAATTCACAGTTTTAGTCCTTTTAGATTTGCCAGAAACAAGACAATCTGGTGAAAGAGGCCTCTTTTCTTCCATCTTGTGAACGATCGCATTGGTGTTTCTATGCTGCTTAGTTTGTTTTTTTGAATTTCATGCAAAGGTACACAAGGGCTATCTATGCTAGCTGTCCCTAATTTAGCAGTGTAAGACTAGAGGGAAGGCAGCTAGTCATCACCACCCACCTCCAACTCTTGGGCTACACTTTTTTACCAATGAATAGTGAGATTGACCGTCACATTATAACGCCCCCACAGCTGAAAGGACGAGCATGTTTGGTGCGACAGGGATGCGAACCCGCGACCCTCAGATTACGAGTCGCATGCCTTAACCCACCTGGCCATGCTGGGCCTCTATGCTGCTTAGAAAACGAGAAATACCCATCTACGCGAGCGCTGATTGGCTGACAAGCAATGATGACATAACAATGGATTCCCCCACGTACCCAGTATGGAGAAGCACCACACTCAAACTATTGGTAGACGTCGGAGATACAAATATTTTTTTTATTATTTCAAGCACAAACATGATTATTGCAAGTAGCCATTTGGACTATGTCTTTTATTATAAAAAAATATATTTATATCTCACTAGAAATTTTCTTTTCACCCCTTTCAAGCCCTGGGGGGAACAATTTATCACTTTATTGTATAGGCCAAAATAATATATAATAATTTGGGAGTTGCAACAAGTCGTAATATTTGTCTGTATGAGCGTATAGTCGTAATGTATACACCAAAATCGTAATAATTACACTCAAATCATAATGGTTGGCATCTCTGAAATAATACTGTGGAAAAATCAGTTTCTCATAACTATCAAAATTTTTCTGGCTTTATAACTATGAGACGAGGATTATTTTAAAATCACCCAGTCTACTTATTACCTTGCCCATGGGGAAAGAAGCTTGTAATAACAGTGAAATTGACAATTCTCCTTTCATGACGACAAGAAACCCACTTGAAGTAAACAATGTAAAATAATAGATTGTTATATAGATGAAAACCTTGGATTTCTATAATGTAGAATTAAACAAAAAGGTTGGTTGGTTTGTGTTTGACACAAAGCAACTAGGCTATCTGCACCATAGTATCAGTAAACAATTAAAAAAAAGTAAAGTTATCAAAATATGTAAAAGGAATCATATCAAAACAAAACAGTCCAATTTTTGAATTAAAAATTTAAATGAAGCTAAAAGGCTAATCCTCCTTAAAACTTTAAAAAACACAACTGAGATGGACAGTGTCGCAATTGCAATGACACTGTCCAATGTCAATGGTGAACCCATGGTAAAAATATATTTAAAATAGTGCCATTGCTCACAGTTGTAATGATGACACATCAGTAAAATATGGGCTATTGTGACTTGAGTGTCACACAGACCTCACATTGGTGCATCAGTCCGAAATAAAAGAAAACAATGAACTACAAAGCAGAGACCAATGCAGTCTAGCTAGGACAACTTCTGCCTTCTGATCCTTATGATAACAAGATGGTGAAAAGTCCAATAGAAAGTTTTATCTGGAAAGGTTTGTTATCATGTTGCTCACTCCAAGTCAGTTGCCAACTGGTACAAAGCCAAGTCTTGAACACAGGACCACAGTTCATGTATGGGACAGGCAAAGCTGTGATAGCACTAGAACAAACTGATTTAGCTGTGATGTCAGTGAGCTTGTTCCCGCAAATGCCAATGTGGTCCGGTATCCAGAAAAACTGAATAGAAATAGATTATAAAAAGAAATTAGCCAGTTGGTTTTAAATATTGATGAGAACAGGGTGAGAATTAACATGAAGAGAATCCAGAGCTAGCAGAGAGCTAAGTGGATCAGTAAAAACAGAATAGTTCATGTACTGCATAACTTCTATGTGATCCAGGGCAAGAGATGTGACATATAATTCAGCAGTAAACACAAACTGTAGAGGGGATCTTGTGTGCAGCCACCAAATCAACAAAACATGGCAGAACCCACAGAGTCACCTGATTAAGAACCATCCATATAAATGGGAATATAAGGATGGCTCAAAAGATGTTCAGCAAACAGAAGGTGGTACTTCTAATTGGAAGTATCAGCCTTCTTCAGATGACTCAAAGAAAGATCACATTTGGGGATGTTTATAAGCCATAGTGGGATGGGCTGACCAGTGGAGACAGCAATGTCATCCAAGGACAGATCCAAATCAGCAAACTGTGCCTGGATATGAAAGCCAAAAGGGGCAATGACAGACCATCTATTCTGAAAAAACATGACCCACTGAGAAAGGGAAACAATCCCAGGTGAGATACTGTGATAATGATTGAAGTTCTGCTGCATACAGTAAAGACTATTGCAAACAGCAGAGATATAGAGGTGGTTCATGAGACTCGGTGTGCATACTATGCCCTGGAAAAGTGCAGAAAGCCCCTGATGGTGAACAGCATCCAACATCTTCAACACTGATGTCCTGGCAGAGCCACAGACATGTAGTCCAGTTACGATCAAATAAGGACATAATAGATTATGAACATGGAATATCGATCCATTCCCCAGGAGATGGAAGAGATGATACAGGGGATGTTCATTGCCTTTGTATACTTGACAAATAGCTGCTTGATGTGTGAAATAAAGATTACCTCATGGTCACAGATAAGTCCCAAGAACTTTGCCTCAGGGACCACAGGAAGTACAACTTCGCTGCGATTGAGCTTGGAATTGGGGTGAATACCCCATTGGCAACAGATGTGCATGCAAACAGTTTTACAGAAAAAAAATTGAAAACTGTTTACTGTGGCCCACTTCAGTAAACAACTGAGAGCAGTCTCTAGCTACCACTCAATGAATCTCATGCTCAATGACACAAAATGTTGAAGTCGTCAACATAGAAATTACTTGCAACTTTAAAGGGGGATGTTCATTGATGGCATTAATCATTATAATAAAAAGTGTGACACTTAAAACACAACCATGAGGGGCTCAAAGCTTCTGTGGGAGAGTGTCAAACTCGCACAGGCATGGAGTTGCATGTCCATTAAAAGATGTTTAATAAGAATGGGCAAATGGACATGCAACCTATGTGAGCAGAGGTCTCTCAGGATGCCATACCTCCAAGTAGTGTCATAAGCTTTCTCAAGGTAAAAAAATACAGAAACAAGATGCTGTTGCTTGAGAAAGACTTCCCTGGTTGTTGTTTCAAGTCGAATCAGGTGGTCCACAGTGGAGAGCTTTAATCGGGAACCTACACTGGGTAGGCGAAAGAAGGTTGTTGGATTTGAGCAACCAAACAAGACAAGCATTAACCATCCTCTTCAAGATCTTACAGAGACAGCTCATCAAAGCAATCAGACAATAGTTTGAAGGAATGTTAAAATCCTTTCCAGGCTTAGAAAAAGGAAAGACAACAGCCTGGCACCAAGTATCAGGAAAAACATTCTCCTGTTAGATTCAGTTAAAAACAAGCAGAAGAATAGCAAAAGAGGCAGGAGAGAGAGATGGTACAGCATCTTGTAGTGTATATCATCAGGTCCAACTGATGTATTGCCAGACCGATGAAGAGCCAGCTTGAGTTCCACCCGTGTAAAGGGGCAATTATAGTCCTAGAGACAATCAGCCCAAAAAGAAAAAAGATCATTCTGTCTGAGTCTTGATGGCTAAGAAGATGGGGGGTTGAGAGAGAAGTACTAGGTGCATGAGAAAAGATTCTGCTGAAAGTATCAATGATGTTCTGGGCACCAGCAACTTCCTGACCATCAGAGAACAAGGTCAAAAGGGGTAACAGAAGTATACTACCCATTGACCTCCCATATCTTGACTGATACAACTTTGGAACTGGTGGTAGAAGAAATGCTAGAAGTGTATTTAATCCAAAATTGCTTCTGGCTTTGATGTCCTACCTGCTGAGCATGTGCACAAGCCTGCTGAAATGCAATGCAGTTTAAAAGTGTGGGATATCTGCGAAAGGTATCCCAGGCCTGTGTTTGAACCTTCCGTGCCATGTGGCAAGCAAGTTTTCACCATGGACGAGAATACAGTGGGAAACATATTGAGGTTTCAGAAATAGATGGAGCAGCTGCTTGGACAATACAGTCAAATACTGCTGCCACACAGTCATCTATCGATGGTTTACAGACTATGGCAGGATCACGTTCTGAGAGAGCAGAACTGAAGACCAAATGGTGTGGTTCAGCTTCCACCATGGTACGAGGGTCAGGTGGCATTGTCCATAGACTGTATATCCCTCAGTATGATAGGAAAATGATTACTGCCTTGTGGGTCACTGTCAATCCCCAAAAAAATATAAAGTGAAGTGAAGCAAATGAGATCAACAGCAACAAAAGACTGACTAGTTGCATGAAAATAGGTATAAGTACCAGTACTGAAGAGAGAAAGGTTATAATCCGAAAGCATATGCTCTAACTACTACTTCCATCAATATCAGCACCACCCCCCAGAGGGGATTATGTCCATTGAAGTTCTTCAGAGTTAAAAAGAGAGATGGCAAATGTTCAATGAGAGCATCAAGGTCTGACTAATCATACATCTCTTCAAGAGACAGGTATAGATAATAAACAGTGATAGTATTATCTAAGGAAACAAGGATGGCTACAACCTCCAGGGGTGTATCAAGTGGGAAAGATAGGGTGGGTACATACTGATCAACCAGCAGTACCACCCCTTGAAGCACCTGTCCATCACATAACCTGTTATTTCTATACAAAGAAAACTTTCACAAAGTGACTGTGTTAACAGGTTTCAGAAAAGTTTTCTGTGAGAAAAAATACAAGATGGTAAGAATTAATCAGTGCTTTGATTTCATCCAAATTATAACTGAAACCTCAACATTTCCAGTGGCCATTTTTACTTATATGAAGGAGAATTGGACAGAGAGTCCTTCTGTTTTTGACCATATAGTTTCTTTTTACTAGATGGTCTATTGAGCTTCATGGATCCTGCCCTGGGTCAAGTGGACAGGTCTCTATCAGTATATAAATATTCCAATGACTAAAGATATGAACAAATAATCATTTTGCATCTTGGGGCAAAAAAGATGATGGGCCCAAGGAAACACCAGAAGATGGAGCCAAAGGAAGCAGATTTGGGGAGCCACTGGAAGGAATGGTGGCGATAGATGACTTGTCAACTCTCTTAACCACAGAGGGCAAATGCTTCTTCACATGGTTTGAAAACAACTCTGTACAAGATATTGAGAGATCTATCTGCAATTCCATTGTAACAGTGGTATGGAGTGCAGAAGCATACATCCGAGATGGAGTGTTGGGCAGTAACTTTCAAGCCCCAGGGTAAGAAATGTGAACTGTTTTCAAACACTATCTCTTTTTCCTCTGCCCACCTGTGCAAGAGAGGTGAAAGCCACTACAATTAGCACAATGAGAATCCATTTTTCACTAACAGTAATCATGGTCCCTGCCACTGCAACGAGCACACATAAAGGAACCATAATATGGCGTCTTACAGTGACCAAACAGCTGCACCTTGCAATTTAGATAACCTACCTTGATGGTGGCAGGTGGACATGATGTAAATGTTAAAGTTAGGATATTGGTTGGCATTGCAATTCCATCTTTGCAAGTGGAGATACATTCCACTACAGAAGCTTCTTGGATGGACAAACCAACAAGAATCTCTCACACAGGTATGTTCTTCAAATCCCTCTCAACAATAACTCCTCACAACAAATTCAAAATAGAATGGGGAGTAACCTCAATGCATCTATCCCCAGTGGACTTTGAATGCAAGGAGTTCACTGTATTTATGTACTTAAAACTTTTATATTATTAAATATGAATTATTAGCTAAGATTTTATGCTGTACTAATTAATAAAATTTTATATGTAAGTTACTAAATCTTCATGATGTGCAGTAAAGGATGCCTGTGGTGATAGATATTTAAAAAAACAAAAACAAAATGGCAACAACATGATCTTCTTGACATTAGCAGTTTGCCAAGTAGGAAATGTTAAGATTATGTTTAAAAACATTTGTGCCAAAAATTTGACCAGCATAATGATCTTTTGCCAAAGAATTATCTTTTTATAAATTGAGCAAACAGAAACTGCCAAATGTCTATCACATTAAATGAAGAGAACACTGAAAAATATGTGCAATGAAAGGTATACTGGAAAAACAGTACAAAGAAAAGGAAAAACTAGCTGAAAATAAAAAGCTTAATTATGTGACAATCTGTTAGTTGAATGTAATCAATAAGACCAGCAATTAATCAATTAGCAAATTACACTAATCATTCAGCTCTACTGTTCTTTCAAAGTTAGGTTATGGAATTTTGTAAGTTTAAAATTCAGTAAGATGTAAATTAGCCATACTGATTTTTAAAGCAAATTCACTTTTCACTCAAAAACTAAGTTTTCCATTTCAATAACTTCATAAGTAAAAAATTCAGAGATGTATTTCATATTAATGAAGTATGCACAGAGTTACAAGCTTTAAGAAAGATAACACTTTCTCACCTTTAAAATAGGTTCCATGTAGGGCCTAATGAGACGAGGTGCATTTGCCACCAAATGTCCTAGCATCTTGGCACTTTGTTCTTTGTTACGTCCCACACCTGAATGTTCCAATTCTGTAAGTATCTAGTCATGAAAAATAAAAGTGGATGTAAGTTTTCATTCTTTTACTATAAATACTATATTTTTGGCATTTTGCTTAACTTACACTTCAAGTCAGTATCCCAGCTTACCTGAATAAGAACCTTTCGAAGGGAAGGCATAACATAAGCTGGATTAATGTCCCTCAGTCTTCCTATAGTGCATAATGCAAGTTCTCGTATTTCAAATACCTCATCATTCAAACAGACAAACAGAGCATTCAGATTTTCTGCTTGAGCAAGATGTCCATCAAATCTTTCATCCAATGATGCAAGAACACAATATCTCACATCAGGATCTACATTAGAAATATAAACATCCCCTCAAAATAAAATTTAAAGTCACAGGTACCCATAACTCCTATTCTACATTTGTAAATTTGTGACCAAATAATCAAATTTGAACAAACACTATAAATGTAAATAAGAAAAAATTAACCAATATATAATTATCTTAATTATTATCATACACCAAGTTATTACTTTTGGTTTTTAAATAAATAAAACCTTCTATTGAAAATATTAAAAATAAAGGTAAGTTATTGAAAATCTAATTTCAACTCTCTTTATACACAAATTTAAATTCAAGGTAGTAATGTCAAAATAATTTACGGAATTGTAAGTTAACATTAATTTACATCATTTCATTTTATTTTTACAAACTTATAAATCAAATGAACAAAAACAACCGAAGTAAAAAAAGAGTTTAACCTCTTAATTACTAACTTGTTTGAAAACTTATCATTAACTGTGGGAGTTCATAATTTACATTATATTGATTATTGTGTGCTTTTGTTTGTTGCAATATACTCATGACAAGTTCCAAAAAGTATTGGCTTAAATCACTCATTTTCAAGAAAAATACACAATAAATGCTTACAGAAATTATAATGTAATTAATTAAAGCACTGATGGTATTTTTGTGCAAGACTTGTACATTATTAGGGACCTGTAACCAAAAAAGTTACAGACCCAAAAGCAAATGTATGCATAGTCACTTACAGAGTTAATGAAAATAATTAAAAACTGCATATTCTACAAGTCTTACACATTATTATATTCTTTACTTTCACTCATAACATTAGCAAAATAATAAACATTACAGTTCATCAACATATATAGTTCACACCAAAACAGCTGTTCAAGTAATTAAAATTAATAATAATTCCAGACCATTAATATGCCTGTCATATCCCAGTTGGTCTGATGAGCCCTGTTATTAGGTAAAAGGCCTTAATCAGTACTATACGTAGTAGATAGTGGAATTGGTTCATTACCAGATTATTCTTTACTTTCACAAGATTTTATAACTTACAACTACATTTGATTAATGGTTGGATTTACTTTTTTTTTTTCAATATGTTGAAGTGCAGCCTGTAATTAGTTCCATTACCTTTAAACACATACAAAATAAACACTTCAGAGACCACAATAATACTATGCTAATAAAGAAAATAACAGAACAGAAAAAAAACCAACTGGCCCACACAGTCCTGACATGAACATTTTTTGAGGATGTACAAGCTAATGTAAAAAATAAGAATGTCAAAATATAAACAAATAACTTGATAGAATTATGGCTTTTAGAACAACATTTCACAATTAGACTGTTTCACAATAAACTGTTTGGCAGCATGAAAACAAGGCGTAAAGCAAAGGAGTAACATACCCAGTATGTATACACAGAAATTTTGAAACAAAATCAGTGTAATCTTACTGTTTTAAATTCACATTTATAAGCAGGATATCATATACTCAATGAACTGAAAATATTAGGAAAGACTCCCAATTATAAGCTAGAACTATTAGGTTGTTAATGAAATGCCATACTAATGAGCAGGATAACCATATATACTGTTTTAGAATGGGAAATGTTTGAAGTCATCAGCATAAGTTATATCTTTCAAAAAATAGGTTAACATATAGATGTAATATAGCACTGGCACCTGGTTAACCAACAAGTTCCAAGTATGCATATATTGCTGTCTGATATCAAAAGGTAGGGTTAAAACCGAGATAAGCATACTTTCCTTAAGACAGCAATCTTAAAAAAAACTTGAGTCTTAGCTACCTCATTAACTTTGTTTGCAAAAAAAGTTCAGTTTTAAAACAAAGTGGAAAGTTGCTTTTGTTTCGAACTGAGGTTAATATTCCTGGCAAGTAGCATATATTTGAAAGGACAATAAGAGGATAGCTCTCCTACTCAGTGATTTTCTGAGCAATCTGAACTATTCATAAGAAAAGAGAAATTTAAGTTTAGTCTTACCAAAAGTGAGAAGAAGGATGTATTGATCTTATTCAATATTTTCTTCCACGATTACACGTGAAAGGCTGAGAACAATCATGATTTGAAACATAAGTTAAGGGTCTTTATGGTTTAGTCAGTCCTTGAATTTGATGCAAGAAGCTAAAACATGATGAATAATAGTACAATGACATCAACAGCAAATATCTGATATGTGTGGGTGATGATAACAAACATTTAATTTGTGAATGTTTCAGAATGTACATATTCCACTTTCAGCAAGCTATGTTAAATATGATATTAGGTAAAGTTTTCTGAATAGGAATTAAAATTCAGAGTAAAGGGATCAAGTAAATAAAGAATAGGATAGTGCAACAATTGTAATATACAATATTATACAAGTTAATAAAAAACACTTAACTGAAGCAAAGTTGCAAATTCCTTCATGAGAGATAAACTTATCTTAATTAAAAGTTCAGTACTGGATGATACAGATGATTGAAATTTGTAATCAAAACAGAGTGGTTGTTGTTTTCACCATGTTTGTTAATTGTGGAGTCTGGAAAACTTAACAGTTCTTCACTTCTGCTTGATACTCCCCATACGTTTGCAAGTGCAATTAACATTACAGCCACCATGTGTATTCATATACAATCCTAGGATGCATAGGTGAAGGTAATGGGTCTTTAGGCCTGAACAGATTTTGAATATTGAATGGTGATTTAAATATTTGTAGTTTAAGCTGTAGATAACAAGTTTTAATTATTCTTAAATCAGTGACTACTATGAAACTGCTCTTAACTTTACTAAGACAGGTCCTCCTATGTTTGTAGACTTGCGATCAAAATTTTATTGAACTCCTATTTTATGAATGTATATTTGCAAAAGCCAGTTTTTTACTATTGGATAGAGTAATACAAATACATGTGCTATATCATTCAACTTTTGTAACTTTAGGAAGACACTATTGAAAGGTCAATCAAATAAATTTTTTACACATGTAAAATGTTGAGGTGTAAGTTATTTAGACTAAACATCTGTGCTTTTGTGTTATAATTTCTAGTAATTCTACAAAAACGAATTTATATTTGTGTTTCATAGTGGTTGTGAGGTCTGTAGAATTGACCAAACCCATACAAGGATACAATACGGAAAATAATATATGAAGTTTTTTCTCAAAAATACACTTGATAATTATCTGGAGTTTATAGCAGTTTTGCATGTGGAATTTGACAATTTTCTGAGGCATAAATGCATTTTCAATCTTAATATCAAAATTACCTCTCATGTTGGATAGTCAATATTCAAAAACAAAAAACATTCAAGAGAAAATATTTAATTAAAATATGTTAGAACTTAATTAAAAAATCTGGAAAATTTTGTGGAGATACATGTACATTTTAAAAAGCTACAATATAGCTGCTTTATAGTCACCCATCCACCCATATTAGGAGTGGTAACTGACTTATCTCTTAACTCTGTATTTTAATTTATCCTTACAAAATGTGAGATCTTTAAAGATTTAGTCATTTTTTTACTTAATATCTTGTTTAATATAGCTTACTGGAGATGAAAATTAGTACATTCCAAAATGTTCAAGAATTAAAAATGTTTGTTGTCATCACACACAAAATTTGTTGTTTTTGCCATCATACTATTACTCTCATTTAACTTAGATTCCTGTCAAACATATTTGATATTTTGTAAAGTTCAGAAACATTAAAGTTTTCACTGTTCCTTTTGTTGTATTTAGCTGCCAAACTAAGAAGGTATTAGGCTGGAGACAAGTTTAAAACTAACATTAAGAGTAAGCACTGAAATACAATCCTTTTAGCTGCACTGCAAATTTGTTTATAAATGACTTGAATTTAATTCCTGTTTCGAGCAATTAATGGCTCATAGTAAAAGTTACAGTACACCTCAGTTCCACCGATTATAAAATATTCATCATGTACTTTAAAGATCATATAATCATAGGCATAGCTTAAAGCTAAACTTAACTTTGATTATCTGTTTCTTGCATTTACTGGTTTTAAGAATAACATACCTAGTCACTGCTTTTCAGCACTGTATTTAATGCATTAACACAGAAATAATGAAATTAAGCATACATACATGAACACCTAATCTGAGGTTTAACACTTTCTAGAGCAAACTTAACTAGAGATGTGATCTAGTTTATGAAGTCTTGGTATGCATGATCAGTAATGTTTTAAACAACTTACATAATAATGTTCCCTAGACATCTGATCTTGGATCAATAAACTATTCATACATCAGTAAATTATTCATAAAACCTACCTGCATCAAATATGTTACAACTGTTCCTACATCAGTAAATTATTTATACAACCAAGTTGCATCAATGATCTCTTTATTACAACTGTTACTACACCAGTAAATTATTCATAAAATGTAACTGTATTCACATCTTCTTTATGTAACCTACATGCATCAATAAATTCTTAATAGAACTCTCTTCTTACACAGAAGCATGTACAATCAAACCTATTTCAATAACCTATTTACAAATCCTAACATTAAAAACATTTGTAATATTTACCTTCACCAGTAAGTGATTGTTTGCAAATCACTAGTGACTTCCATGTACATTACCCCTTTCTTTTGTATTTTATTTGTAAAATACATTTACATTAAAAACTTATAATATCAATCTGTCTCAGTAAATTCTTTATAGATTTACCTGCACCAGCAATTTCCTTATATAACCTACACCTCAGTCAGGAATATCTTTCAACATTACCTACCTGCATCTGTCACTCCTACAACCAAAAGCTTTGTAAGAACATCTTGAACAGTATGCATTAGTGTTGCACTGTATCTTCCACTTTCTTTCATATTCTGCAACACACACACAAAAATAGTCCTAATGAGACCTAAAGTTCCTGAAGTTAAAATTACCTACTGTTTTGGATGACTGGCAAACATTTGTAAAATATCTGATGTTCTTAAATCAAACTATAAAAAGCATTAAAGTAAACTGTAATGAAAATTATTTTACCCTAATTTTTCCATAGAAATAAAACACAAAGTTAGAATATATGTCAATAATTATTTATTCAATGATCTAAAACCCAGCTATTCAGGGCAACTGTGAAAGAAAGACAATAAAAATGTATTCTGATTGGAGATAAAATAAAACTGTAAATATGCAAAAATTTCACAAGTTTAGTATTTGACAAATTTTCTTTGTGAAAGTTGTCCTAATTTATTTTGCCATAATGAAGCTGAAAAGAGTCTTACAACTTCATATTGTATGTTTGTGATTTAAAAAGATGACAAAAATTAAAAGCAGTCACAACATTCCATGTAACCTTTAAGAAAACTGTGCTTACATCTAAGTACAACTAAGTAATTATACATGAATGTTGATGTTAATTCACAGTTAAGTTTGATGCAGAAAAAAAAATAAAGCACTAGTCACAAGAAGCTAAAACTTACTCAAACGATGACCAAGAATTGGAAGGTTGACCAAAACCAGTATTAAACTATGGCCAAAAAGTGCAAGACTGATGGCAGTCAGTATTAAACCATGACCAAGAAGTGCAAGACTGAGGGCAGTCAGTATTAAACCATGACCAAGAAGTGCAAGACTGAGTGCAGTCAATTTTAAACCATGACCAAGAAGTGCAAGACTGAGTGCAGTCAATATCAAACCATGACAGAAAAAAGTACAGGACTGAGGCAGTCAGTATAAAACCATGGCCAAAATTGCAAGGTTTAGGACAGTTGATCAAGACCTCAGTTATTAAGCTTACTGTACACATGTTACACCAAGATATTATAAACTGTTTATTTGTTATAATTTTACATAAACAAATAAATTCTGAATAAATAATAAAAAATTCCCAGAGGATATAATCAGTCAAATAAAAAAGAAACTTCATTTTTTGAAGCATTCATCATCCCATGAAATCTTACATTTATTCTTAATTAATGGTTTTATTATAATAAATAATTCTAGTCACTTTTTCTTGAAGGATCCTGTATAAATACCTACTGCATTACCCATTTAATTTAAGGAAGTGTGCCTATAATGATAGTTACTTTGAAGATGTCTTTAATACTTTGTTAACATTCTATCTCATTTGAAACATGAAATTTTCTTTTAATAATTACTGTACAATCTCTTTATTATTGTTATGGTTTCATGGAACTTTATTCAGAGAAATTCAAGTTTGTTTTAGAAAATAAAACACAATGTAATAAATTCTGATGGAAGACTAATTCAAAGAACATTGATTACACACAAAGTAACCTAAAATGAGGTATAAAATTTCAACAACAATTTTATTTATATTTTAATAGAAGTTTTGTTTGTCTACACAGTGAGTTATCTGCTCTGATCAAAACAAACATTGAAATCCTATTCATATCATTGTGAGCTCTCAGACTTCTTGGTAAGCCAAGAGGAGGCATTTGGATGTATCCAATTTCGTAGCTATAAAAATAAAGACCAGTTCTGTGAAGCTAAAAAAAATATGTATTACATACACAGTAAATAGTGAGATAAATATATTTCAATACAAGTTTAAAATCATTCTGAAGTAATAATTACATTAAATTTGATTTTCTTTCTTAAGAAGTGTATAAAATGATGCATCATTTCTAATAATTTTAGTTACTTTTACATATTTTTAATATATAATTCATGGCACAGAACATTTAAATGTTATTAAAGGAGTACCAGGAGGAGGGTTTCAGGTATCCATTTAGCCTAGTGGTCTTTATTTCACTAACAAACATGTGTTGGTAGTGGTGCTACCACAGGGTGTAATGATGCAACTAGTGGGGTAGTGGGCATAGTGTAGTTTAGTGTAGTGCTTCTACATTCTTGTTTTCAGCTGTCTCTGCTGGCTAGCTTACAGGTCTTAAGTCTCCTTCTGCCAATACAGAACCTCTCCTGCACCAAGACTCTTGCAGTGCCTCTCTGTGGCAACACACAGTAACTGGGTACCTCACGGCCACAGGCTAAACTGCAAGGGATCTCTAAACATCTTAACTCCCAGAGGTGTGATGTGCATGGCCCATCAGTGTGTGGACATGCCCTGACACCCACCATTCAAGACCTAAGTATGGGTTAAATAGTTCTGCTACCTTGCAAATTAAGATTTTTATCTAAAGGCAAAGGGGACTGGCCCTGACAGAAAGAAGGAGAAGTGACTTTTCTCAAGGAAGATAAGTCTTCTAGACAACCAAAGGCTCAACTTGAGTCCTAGAGAGGACACTCCAGCTGCTGATGCTGCTACCAGCTAACATGGTAGGTGGCAGTCACCAGTTTTAAGGGTGTGCATATCAGCAAAGGATACCTGCCAAGGGTCGTCTACAATGGTGGGGTTGCTATTCAGCACCATTGGTCAGTCACCGCCCACCTAACCCAGACAGCCCCTGGGCAACAGGCATTGACCAGTCACTGTCTATCTATTTCATTGGGCATATGGGACTTAGGAGCAGTGCTTCAACAAGTGGACAGTAACTTGTCACCTACAGATACAATAAACTCAACGCTTAGTGCCCATGGGGATGCTGGCCAGTGCTATGGTGTGCATGCACCTGGACAGATGACCCAAATGGTCAACAGGAAAATAATGGAGAGGAGTAAGAGGTCAAAGAAAGAAGAGGCCTAGGAATAGAGTTGGAAAGAGACAACTCATTGGTTAGTGTGAAAGATTGAGAAAGAAATATCTCATGGTTTCATACAGCAATATCAGGGAATTAAGAGGAAGCAAACCTATCTTGGAAATGTAATTGGGGCATTTCACCTGATACTTCTGCAGGAGACCAAGATTCAAGACAACATTGAATTTGATCTGGAAGGATGGACTTTAGATGAACTATTAGGCAATAGTGGAGTAGCCAACACTAGCAAGATAGATAGCACTATCAAAGTGGAACATCTGGATGACCAAGCATACAACACTCACAACAGAAAAATCCAATTGGTGAGAGTGTCCGACCATCACCCTACCCAGCCCAATCACCATGGCCAACCTTTATATGGCTTATGATAGTGCACCCAGTGATAAAGTGTGGGAATTCCTTCAGGACCTGAGTTTCAACTATAGCCCATTTATCATTGTGGGGAACTTCAATTTATGCCACACCAGCTGGGATTCCATGGGCTGCAACATAAATGACCTAGGACTGTTTGAGGCCCTTGCTGAGTTAAATCTTTGCATCCTCAACCCTGGAGAACCTACAAGGCTTGCAGAGATATATGGGGACCCTGATACAGTGATTGACCTTGCTCTGATAAATGGAGATGCTAAGGATTTGGCCATCTGGAGAAGGAGCTACAAAGTTACGAGTGACCACTTACTGTGTGAGGTATGCTTCTTTTGCCAGCTCCACCATGCCACTCCTTCAAGGAAAAAGGCCTTGTACAGTCAGAGGGACAAAATTGGGGCTTGGACTACAATCAAGGACAAGATCAGGAAAGAGAAACCTTGAAGGACCATTATCACATGCCAGAATGCTCTAAACTGGTGGGATCCTGACATGGATACAGCATGGAAAGAAAAGAACAGAAAGGAAAGAGTTTAAGCAGTCCAGGGGCACTGCTAACGTGGAAGTCTTCACCAAGCTAAGAATTGAATGTAACCATGCCACCTCAAGGTTCAAGAGAACTGCAGCTAGAACCAAAGCTCAATGGGATAGGTTATGTGATAAGTCCAACCTCAACACCAGGGTGTTTTGGAAGTTCCATAACAAACTGAAAGCTCAGAGATCTTCTGGAAAAACCACTTTGTACAGCAACTCTGGACAAGTACTACTCACCAATGAGGACCAAGGTAAAGCCTTTCTTGCTAGATTCATCAATCAAAGTTGTCACAGTGACCAGGATCACAGGACAGTGGTCAGAAATCAAATTGAAGAGATGGTTAAAGTGAGTGAGCCCTGGCAGTGCTTCAACATGGAAGGTGTGATGAATGCCATCAGGTCCAGCAAGGAAGGAGCATTCATACCAGATGGCACTGCTGTCAAGAATGTTAAAGACCTGCTAACAGAGGTAATCCAGAGCTTAGCAAAGGCTTATGAACAGAGCTGGAAGTCAGGAGTCATTGCAGAAGTCTGGGACAGATGCTTTCATAAGTGCTGTGCCAAAGCCAGGAAAAGACTGCAAAAGCCTCAAGGGATATCATATGATTGTGGTACAAAACTTTATTGGAAAGATCCCTGAGAGAATTGTTGCTTGCTACATCACCAAACACGTTGAGCACCTGCTTCCTGATGGTCTTGGAGGATACAGGCCTCAACGTGAAACTTGATCAATGCCACCAGCTTCACAGCAGAAATGTGGTCTGGTTTTGAATGGAAGGAGAACACTTTAGCAGTTGCTCTTGAAGATACCTGTAATAGGGTGCAACTTCCTTTCTCACTGACAAGATGTTGCACTTGGGACTCCAACTTTGTGTATCAGATGGGTTATGTCAGTCACTTCAGCCAGTGCCATGTCATCATGAAACATGGTGAATGGAGATCAGACTGGTCAACTATAAGCACTGGCCTTCTACAGGGTTCATCTCTGTCACCTGTCCTTTTTAACATTTACACCCTCGATCTAGCATCTTGATTCACACAAGTGGGACATCTACAGAAATGATCACAATAGGATTCAATCCAGGCTAGACAACATAAGAGACTAGTGTAAAGATAACAGCATGCTGATTAATCCAGAGAAGGTCAAAGCACTGTTCCATACATTCAACAACCATGCTGATACATCAAATATTCCCATTCCATCCTTTTGGGGTACAGAAATTACACAGGACATTGTGTTTAACAGGAAATGAACTTCTCCAAGCATGTGGATGAGTCATTCTCAGGGTCACAAAAGGAATGAATGCCCTTCATGCTGCAGCAGGCAGGCATGCTGAGGAATGTCATTTGAATGTGCTGTACAGAAACCTTGTGTTTTCAGTGGTTGATTATGCACTGCCTCTGGCACAACTCAGCAACAATCAACTTGGAAGGCTGGAAATGATGCAGAACACATGTTTCAGGATCATCACAGGTTGCACCAAATCAACTCCAGTGTCAGTGCTTCAACATCTCACTGGATTCCAAAGTATCAAGGACAGGCAAACATCACAAAGAGCCATACTCTTTGTCAAGACTTGGCAAATTCCAAGGCATAGACTTCACATACTTGCAAGAAAGTACTCTCTCACTGCTGAACCATCCAACCAACAAAGATATTCTATATGCCACATGAAACTTGAAGTAGCACCTAGGTCTCATCTAAAGAGGAAGTTGTGGCTTGAAGTAGCTGCACTGGCTTGCAAGAAGATCTGCAACTCATATTCCCTTTCCAACTGACCTCCATGGCTTTGGTCTGCAGAAAAGGAATGGCCATACCAACCTGCAGTGATTGTCAAGTTCCACAGTGATTATAGAGAACTGCCTCAAAGTGCAGCAGAAGCAGCATGCCAGGAGATGTTCCAAGAACTTGGCCAGAAGGGAAATCTCATCATTGCAACAGACGGCTCATTCACACCAGAGATTATGAGAACAGGTTGGGGATTTGCTGCATTTCTGGATGGTACACTCATAACTGAGAAGTCTGGAGCATGCACCATGTACACAAGTAGCACCAGGATGGAACTTGATGGTGTCAAGCAAGCTCTTGGATGGCATGTCTGAGAATCCTTGGCAGTATTGCAGAAAATCCAGTGTGGCTGGCTACCTGATGGGTGGATAATAGCTGCACCTTATCTCCATGATAAATCTCCTAACTTTGTGTATGTTCCAAACCACACTGGTATCAAGTTCAATAAGAAGGCTGACCAACTAGCAGCAGCAAAACCAACAGACCAGATGTCACTCTTTCCTCAATATATAACACTCTTGTGCCAGCAATAAGCATGCCAGAGCATCAGAGAATCTCTCTTGCACTCAGAAGATGGAGATACATTTCTCAGCCTCAGGACCCCTTTTGGCATCTCTCATGACAGCCACAACAAAGGCCTGGACAGATGTCACAGAAATTGTCTGATCACCAGTAACATCAGCAGAAGTACACTCAACCTCCTGTTTATTGGAAGGGTCAAGGCAGAGAGGATTGTGACCTGCTGGCCAACACAAGTAAGTAACCCAAAATATGTAACAAGAGATTTGGCAAACTATCTTATAAATTATCTCTTAGTTTATTCATCACTGTACACAATTTTCAAATTTACATATTTAATTTTATAATAAAGTATATTCACGGATCTTTACCTCGGGGAATAAAGGGTAATCATGACTGCTAATTCTTTCACTTATTTAATCAAATTTCTTCAAGTTCAAAGCCACCAATCCAACATAATTTATTTACAGAAATTACACAAACAAAAAAGTGAAATGAAAAAAAAGGTAAATGTAACTTTATTTCCACAAAATAAATTTCCAAAAACTTTACTGTTCAATTTACAGCTGTGGTCTTTAATTGCAGAAACATTACAGAGGAATTTATTATATTATTATTATGAAGAAAAACTCATGTTGACTGACTTGCCTATTAAGAGACACCAGATACAGTTGCACTTTCAAAACCTGGATATCAGGTTCAGTATTAAACTCAACAGAGGGCTATGTAGGATAACATAACCATTCACTAAATATATGTCCTTGTATAATGAATAATACTATCTACACCTAACCCCTTCCTTATGGATTCGGTAACGTCATCTGCACTTCCCTACTCCTAATTTCATTTTTGCATAGCTTACTGAAATTTAAAAAGTTTCTCAAATGTGCATGCATATTACTGCTATAATTAATTAGTCTATAGAAAAAAGTTATTACCATAAGTAATTGGCTGCATATAAAAATAAAAACAAGATCTTCCAACTTTCATCCATATATAATGTATTTTATTAAATAATACAAGAAAACCTTTGCAAAGAAATAACTACAGTTAAATAAGAATCTAATGCTTAGTTTTTATAAATTCTTCAATGACTTAAAGGAACACGTACATCTGCGCATGATAGGGATTAAATTTAATGAATCTTTGGTTAAGCTTTACACTTAAAGAGGTGTGATGGAGGAGAGAATCATAGTCTGCTGTAGGTTGAGTAACATTAAATACCTGATACCAATTTAAGGGATAGACTGCTGTTCCTGCTTCTTTGAAATATTACTAAAAGTATGTCAAAGAACTGTATCAGAGAAGCTTTAAAACTTTCTGGAGTGCAGAAACTTCAGAGAACTTCATCTAGGTGGACACACATCTCTGGACATTATAATCAGTGTTCACTTTTTTTTTTAAAAAAAAGAGCATCTTGAGTCACACCACTAGATTGTCTTAAGGTACTAATGTCCCATTAGACATGAAGACTAGCTAATTAACAACATTCTCAATGACACTCTTGTAAAACTGCTTTCACATACTAAGAAAGAGAAAGTAATTTTATCTTGATTCACAAAGAATATTTTGATTTATTTCACATAACCTAAAAGAACATCTCAAGTAAACCTAAGCTGTGGCAATACTTAGGATGATTTTAATACTTGTATATTCCTTTTTAATGGTTTTCAAAATGGTAATTAACAAACACCTAAAAAGGCTAATTACAGTTATACATGTTTTCAATGCACTCTCAAACAGCAGTTTTTTATATACATTGTTAATAATCTATCTTTAAAATAAATCTTCAAATCTGAAGAAAGTTTCAGACAAATAGAGAAATGTGAAAAAGAGTCAAGATAATGAAAATTCTAAAGCACTACATAATTTGATATTACAGTAGAAGATTTAATATTAAATAAAAAGGTCACAAATACTTCAATATTCTAGACTGAAAGGCTAAAGCTCATTTAAGCTAAATGCACCATACCCGAAGAGCTGGAGAGAGCAATCTGCAGCAGGTTCTTACAGCTTCAAGCCTTATATCTTTGTGTTCACTTGCAAGATAACACCCTGCACAGTGCCTTACATGTTGCATCAGTGACCGACCTAGAAAATGGGTAGAGAAATAGTTCCAGTTTGTCAAATATCAGATATTAAAAACCCATTCAGTATAATACTCACAACAGATAATCAACAAGTTTGATATACTTTGGATTTTCACATGCAGTACTCCCACTAAACTAATAAATAAAAATTTATTACAAAACCAAACAAAAAAACTAAAATCTTAAACATCTTACAGTAAAGATGATCAATTTTGTATTTATCTCAGCATACATCAATCAGAGTTGGCTGGTTCAATTACCACAGTTTTTGGTATGCTAATAGGAAACTTTGAGACAGTGTAGATGAGTTTTTTATTTATAATTCTTGCCAAAGAACAGTGACAAAAAGTCCTTAAACAAGGAATATATCCACTTTTAACATATATAATTTTGTTTGCCATCATTCCCAGTTGATTTCTTCAGTTACTGTAATTTTTTGGTCTGTAACTGGAAACTGTGATGATATACATGGGCTATTTTGTTTTATAAGTTTTGCTCAAGGAAAAGTATAAAAAGTCCTAAAACAGGGCACATTTCCTTTCTCTACACATTTGGATTTAAGTTCAAAGACACAAATGAGTCAATTATTACCTTTCACAAAACCAGGGTATGCAAATAGCATATAATTAGGTCATTAAGAATTTAATGACAAAAGAATGAAAAAAAAAGCAATGCTTAAAACTGTCCTTTATACAAGTTATGTTTCCTAAACTCTATTATCATGGGTATCCTTTACTGCCAAAGTTTTTAGTACCTTACATTCAAAATTTTAAAAATCTACTTTTTATGGTATACCAATTAGTATAGCATCTAATCTATACTTTAATAGTTTACAAGGTTTGAGTGTTTAATCTTAAAAGACAGTATTTTAAAAAAAATCTTGAATTTCTTCTAGTGATATAATTTCTCTAGACATCTCCTTTTCTCTATTTCATCCACCATCTCTAATAAATATGAAATTAAACATAAATTAGCCACCATAAAATCATAATTGTTCAGACAAACAATAATTTTTATAACTTTCAATTTTGTTTGGTTACAGAGCCATCAAGTGGAACATCAGACCCTTTTGTCATACCTACCTATAACATCCTCTTTTAGGATTTTAGTAGTTCTCTTTTACATTTAATTCTATATTATCTGTAACTAACAGGTTTTCATCAATTCAATGGTGTATTATACAACACTGTTTTCTGAATGGAGAACTGTACAAGCTTTATTCTTATGTGAAAGATAAACAGATTGAGTGATTTTTGTAACACTTCTTGTTTCATAGTTAGAAAGCCATAAAACTGTGATAGGGAAAATTCTCAATTTTTTGCATGTTATTGTTCTATGTTCTTTGGTGAATTATCTAATTTAATTATTATTTAGTGCATTACTATTATTAGTATAAAAAAGTAGAGTTAAATGTCACTGGCAATCAATAGCAAGAAAAAGAAAATTGGGTAAGTACTTTATTTCTTGTTTTTTTTATCTTTATTCTTTGTGTATTACAAAAGTAACTAAAATGTAAATATATGGACCTCATTAAGTTAAATGGTTAGATTAGGTTAAATAAATAACAATATATTAAAAAAATGTTTCACTTGGTATGCACAGTAGCTTTTGTGGGTAACAACTTGATAGCACAACATAACATCCACCTTTTCCAAGTGGTTTACAACTTACAATGGTACAAATAAGAGTCAGACAGTTCAAATGGCAATAAAACAATAAAATTTAATTATAAGTAGATGTACATTATTGCAAGTTTAAAGCTATTTAAGATAAATACATCTTGTTTCAAGTTACAAGTGGAAGTCACTCTAGAAAGAAGAAAGGGTAATTTAATTCATTCAGAGTTCTTTTTGGTAATTATAAAATCAGTCATTGACCAACCCTGTACAGAGTTAGGGTAGAGAAAATAAGTAAAATACAGAGTTTTACTGAAAACAAACATTTGACATGCACTTAGGAGAATTAAGAAATTACACAAATCAAATCTGAGATTTTTGAGATGAAGAAAGGTATTTTTAATCTTATCGTGAAAATCAATTTACAAATGGACTATTCAAAATAAATATATCCATAGACCAACCTTTTTTCAGTTTCTTTAAAATATGTAATAAAAAATGACTTTCTGTATGTGAAAGACTTGTAATGTTTACAAAAATACTGACAAATTTTGTGAAGATATACCTACTACGTTAAAAGTTTGTAGTATCAAATCTATAAATACTTTATACAAGTACAAAAAGGTCATGTGGACAACCAAATTGGCAGGGTCCATAACCATTTTGTACTCATTAGTTTCCATACTATAACATTTGATACAGTATGTGCATCTTCAAAATATTGGACAGATTTTAAGCAAACATTACAAGACTTTTGCATATGAAAACTAAAACTTCTTTAAGTATTTTTAATAAAGATTTGTCTGCGAATTAATCAAGTAGTTTTGTTTATTAGTGCTGAGTGCAAAATGATTTATAGGTTAAGTTAAAAATAATTTTTGTCATCTTAATAATATTAAAAATATGTTTACTCATTTTTTATCTGTTATTTTTCTCTATACCAACTCCATATAAGAGGTTGGTCAAATTGACCAGCCTCATAACCATAGAAAACTTGAAATAACCTTTTTTTCTTTCTAGAATAACTGCAAATTGCAACAAACTATATTTATTTATTCCAAACAGCTTTAAACTCTTCACAATAAAAATCTGTTTAAGTTTTATTGCCCTATAATCTTTGTGTAACTACTATGAACCTCATAATCACTTGGGAAATGTGCAGCTCATGTTATGCTATTGAATTACAATATGCATTAGCTAATCGCAAACATATCATGTGAGCAGTTTTTATTATTATTCTTCATTTTACCAAACATAACCTAATACGTTTCTAAATTTTACATTTCAGTTACTTTTACAATCAAATAAAAAATACACTTAAAAAACAAGAATATTTACATTTTGCTGTTAACTGTTGATGAAACTTAGTCCTTTTTTTTTTTTATACTAATTGTACAACTGCACAATTTTTTTTATTTAATTAAACAATGCACCAAAGAAAACAGAATATGCATGCAAAAAGCAATGTCTCATAACTATCATAATTTTTGGGCTTTCTCGATATGACAAATGCCAATAATATTCAGCTCAGCTAGTCAATGTTTTTATCATGGATATAAAGTTTGAACTGAAAATAAAATAGACAATTCTTTGTATTGAAAATAATATAATAATATACATCATTTGATAGATTTGAACCTTAGTTTTCTGTTGGTTATAAATAACATAGTATTAGATGTCAGAGAACTGCTAGCAATTTAAGAAAAAGGAAGACAGGTGGGCACAGCAAGTGGAGACTGATTTTCTGTTTGATGGCTCTGTAACTAAATAAGATTGAATCAATAAAAGCCTTGCTTTGCTTGAGCAATGAGAATACCATAATGACTCATTTATGTTAAACATATTTCTTGGTAGAGTGATAAATACATTAAAGAATAGGGAATGCTTAGAGGGCAAATGTCACAATCCCTACAACTGTGGGAAATCATGGATTTTTAAAAAAAATTTTAAAAATAACAACTTTAAGTTCATATAATATTAAATTGTTGATAATTAGCTATGTTTTTATGCCAAGATTATAATGTTGTTTAATTAAAATGTCAAGGAAAGTCTCTAAAACCTCCTGACATGCACAAAAAATTATGCCCATTCTCAAAGAGTTAACCCTTCCCAGACAGGTCACAAGTCAAAAGCCATGTCACTACATTTGTTAATTGGCATTCAAAATGTTATTGAACTACTATTTCATGAATTTATGTTTATAAGTTTGGTATCAAACTTTCAGCTTTATACATTATCAAGTTTCTTAATTTTGAAATAAACATTAAAAAACAGTTAAATGTCTATTTTTGTGTGTCACATGGTATTACTGAATGTATCAATGGTTTAAATTAGATATTTATAATGTCAAAGAATTAAGTCTATACTTTTGTATAAATCAGAATCTCATATTACCAATACTGTCAAGCTAGCATATAAAATAAAAGCCTTACATCTGTTCATATGCTGAGATATTACCTATGTGCTAAATCAAACACACTGGCCCTGCTCACCTCCTTCTATTAATTGGAAACGTGAGTAACCAATCAAAAGCTCAGAATGTCTTCTCAGCCAATTTAAAATGTTAGGACACCATCTAATTCTTTTGAACCAAAACTTCAAAGAGGTGAGTAGTCATTAGTCTGCTCAAAATTATATTGGAATTCTATGACATCAATATAGCAATTTATGATTTTTTGGGTTATTCAACTGTGCATACATGTGTGTGTGTGTGTGTGTGTGTGTGTGTGTGTGTGTATTGTTTTGTGAAAATTAAGACATTTTGATAAAGTTAAATAAGCAAAATTACAAGAAGGACTGCTTTAAAACCAACAAATCCTAGCATCTCACTAATTATATCAGTTCTTTATAACTTAAAACACAAGCTGAAACAAGAATATAATAAAAAACATTGCACTAATTGAAAAGACCCCAGGGTACAAACTATAATGTGAGATTATAAAATGTACCGTAAATTTTGGAGGTGACTGAAGAGGTAGGACCTACATTGCAGTGGGATACACTGTATTTTACCAGTCTCACATAAGATAAAAGGGTAGCATTAAATATATAAATAGAAATTAGGAAAGAGATGTGGGTGCTCAAAGCCCACAATGTCCCACATCTATATTACTCTTTAATGACTGCAGACAGTTGTGGGAAGTTGACTGCTTTCCAAATAATAATAATAAGAAACTGAGGTACTACCATTTGGGGGTAGTAATATGAAAACTTACCTCTTGAAGTTAGCATTCTAGCCCCCAATATGATAGAAGGGCACTAACTGATAGCACAGAAGACAAATTATACTAGCATGATGCATCCCATCCATATATCTAAACAAACTAGTACAGCTCTAAATCACCATCCATATATATACGACCACTTATATTACATTTTAATAAAATATTGTAATTTATTACAAATTTTACAATATCTGAATAACTGCAAATTTATAATGTTTATAATAGATGGGCATGGTACATTATGTTAGGAGGGTAAACTGTAAATTGGAAAATTAAAATATTTTCTTATTTAAAATTACATTTGTTGACGTACTGATATGAAAATTAATAGTTAATGGTTTTAATAAAGAAATTCTAGATAAAATTATTACATTATTCTGCAATAAATACAAAAATGTATTAAATAAATACAAAGAAAGCAAAATAGAACTTTTACTAACAATTATTTTTAGTTAAAAATAAGGTAATTTAAGAACTTGGCACTACTTTATGCAGATGTACACCTTGAGCCACATATAAAAGCACAACAGTCACAGTAAACTATCACTTTACTGATGCCATGTTAATTAGTGTCTCTACCATATTGGAGGCAGGAATGCTAACTTCAAGAAATATCAAGAGGTAGGTTTGATCTAACTTACCCCCAAATGGAAGTATCTTACTTTCCTTATTTTTTATTTTATTTATTTATTTTTCATCTTTATATGTTTATCTTCTTATTTTAACTTGGAAGAGCAGTCACCTTCCCACAATTGTTTGCAAGCAGTGAAGGGTGATATAGATGTGAGATATCATGGGCTTCAGCACCCACATCTCGCTCTCCTAATTTCTAATCTTATGTGAAACTAGTACATTGAAAGTTATGACTGATAGATGGTGTATCCCCACCTCAATGTGGGTCATATTTTTTCAGTCACCTCTAAAACCTAGGATACATTTTATAATTCCACATTGTAGCTTGTACAACAGGATCTTTTTAAAAATATGCAGCATATTTTGTTTAATTTTAATGTGTTTTGTTTATGGTTTACAAATTTATGGTCATAATATAATTAATCAGAGGTTAGGATTTGCTGTTTTTAATGACGTCCTTCCTCATGATTTTGTTTACTTATTTGGTTTCATGTACAATTATTTAATTTTACTAATATATAAAACCTAAAAAGTTGTTTCATATCCTCCAAGATTAATGTTTGTTTCACTTTTTTTTTTCACTGTTCTATGTTTCAAGAATAACAAGTTTAATAATTTATTTTAACAGTAATAATCCATATTCATGTATAATTGAAATGTGAAATAAATACTAGTCTACTAAAATACAACCAAGACATGTCACTTTGAAAAGGTCAATTTATATTTTTGGATACTAGTACGAGTGCACATGTGCCACATCACTAACTTCTGTATTGTTAGCAAGAAATAGTTGTGAGGACAATATAATTATTATATATTAATGTATAGTGCTATGAGAATTAAGTTATTTAATTGAAACACTTATCTGTATTATAATCTACTGTCATTCTAGAATGAAAAATAATTTATATTCATTTCCTATATTTTTTTATGGTGGGGTGGTTATGAGATTGGTTACACTTAAACCAATACAGATATTCGTTATTGCAAATAAAAAATACAAAAATGTTTTTCTTAAGGAACATTTTATAATGATCTGGACATCAAACATATTTCATATGCAAAATCTGAAAAGTTTTGATGCATAAAAGTATTTTTAATCTTAATATGAAAACTACTTTGCTTCTTGGATTAGCAACATCCAAAAAGGTAAAAAAGCAGGGGAAAAACACTACTCAATAAACCTTAAGAATTACCAAAAAATTTCCTATTTTGTATATGAAAGAATTGTAAGTTTTACTGATAATCTACCAAATTTAGTTAGCATACATTTACTAATTTAAAAGTTGTATTACAAAAATTATTAGAACCAAAAAAATGGTTGCAAGCCTGGCTGAAAGTGCTAAATAAAATACAAGCATGAAATACAACTTACCAACTATATCAAATATGTAATAAAATTACCATTAACAACTGTTCCTAAATTGGACTGCTTGGATATACAAAAAAAAAGGGAGTAAAATATAAACTTAAAATAATATCATAAAACTTAATAATATGGAGCCTTACTACAGACACAACAAAAGATTTGCAGATGTAACCTGATTACAACATACAAGATCAATAAATAGCTGTCCAAAATGGATTTACTGAACTTTTAATATGTTTATCCTTTTTTACTGTACCATAACGGAACATGTAGGTATAAAAAACTGTTTCCTACAGCAATGATAATTTAACTATAAACCCAAAATTTGTGACAAAAACCATGCAAACTGCTGACATCTCTTTTATATACCTCAAGTTTAAGAAGTTGATTTTTCCTGAATTTTATGAACACCTACTTGAAGGCAATGTGTGCTAGTCATCTCTAATTCTTAAATGATACAACAGAAAGAAGCTGCCTACCACAAATTCATGGGCTACCTCAACTGAACAGTGGTATTTGACTGTCAGTTTTAAAATCTACCCAAGATAATTTTTTCTTTTATTCTTTTTTTTTGTTGGCATAAGTGTAGAGAAAATTATTGAACTTCAGATTCACTGTTTAACTCAATCACTAGAATGCTTTTGGCCCACATAAATTTGTCAGAAAGTTTAGATCTGATGGTTCCTAGTACTGAATACAAATATTTGTATATTACTATAACATTGAATACTTCACTGTAAAACTGACAGCAGTGAATTTCAGATAGGTAAAAATAGTGGCTCAATGTGTCCATTGATGACAGACTTCTTGCACAAACTTTTCACAAACAAAACATAAAATATGCTGTTAATGATGCACAGTAAATCAAAATCTTCCAAGTACTAATCAGTTTACAAAGGGTATTTTAAAAAAAATTAACAAGTACTTCTTTGAATTTAATCTCATCAGGAGAAACCATTATTAATATAAAAAAACAAAATCTGTGTAGCATGTTATAGAAACTTGATCATACATGATACTAATCTATTTGGTCACAGACTACAACCATTAAATCCATCTGAATATACAGAAGAAAACAAATACAAAAAATAATTTGAAAATATATTTGACATTTTTCAGTATTTTTAATTATAAATAAAATAGCCACAACAAGCAAAATCATCATTAATTATTTATTTATGGGCTATGACATTTGTTTGAAGTTGAAAAAAACCAAAAAAACAACAATCTATTGACTAGCTGCTACAATGGAACTAAAGTTGGTTAGCTGGTATTTTACTCTATTTTGTGAAACATTCTCATATTAAAGATAATAATCAACTAAAGAAACACGGTTAAGTTCAGGTTCAAATTTACTGTACAACTTGATCAGAGACAAGGCATCTATTAATTATCCTATTTTAATCAGTAATGTTTAATACAATTAAAAAAGATATTTCTTATTATTACAAAACATCTGTGTTGACTACAATGTGAGAAAGCACTTTTAAATCAAAATAGTATTTTAAGTAGCTATGATTTGTAATGCACTGTTGACTCATTAAGCTTCAGCCTGCCACACTTGAGATATGATTGGTATTATCCTTCCTTTCAAAAAAAATCCTCCTTGAAGTACTTTATTTTTACATAAAATGTCTCAAATTATTTTAATCCTATGAAGATGACCTACTAGTTTTGCAAGTATAAACAAGGTCAAGTAATTCTTTTTAAAGTTATTTACAAAATGAAATGACTGATTAAATTTGACATGGATGCTCCTAAGAGTGTATAGCTTTAAAAACAATACAATATTTAATTATGATTTTCTTATTACTATTGCTATAATAAAACTGTTATTCAATAGACTCTTAACAGTTTGCATGTGCAAGATAAATTCTATTTGTCCTCTTACAGTTTCACATTTGTTTAATCTCTAGAACCTCTCTAAATGAATCAGAAGTTTTTAAGGTAAATTTTTATTTTTACTTTTCATTATCTGTACTTTCTCACTAACTAGCTATTACTGTCAGTGTACAATCGATTAAAATGTCTAAAATCACATAAATACGTACATACCTTTTACATCTTTGTTGAATATATATTCTTTTCATGAACATAATTTTACAATTATATCTTTATAGCTAATTTTTCATTTCAAATTCTTTATCTTTTAGCATATATCAAATGTCACAAAGTGTACATGATAGATTATCAAGTACTGTTCAGGAAAGACACGGATCTGAGGGCAAAATATTTTGCTCACATTCTTTGTTTACAAGTCTTGATGAGAGAGGAGAGGAATAAAAAAATCAGTAAATTTATAAAATGCACAAGTATAAAATAAAAGTAAAACCTAAATACAATTTAACTGTCAATCAATCTAATATGCATAAGGTAAGAAAGTATAGACACATGCTGTGGACTTGCTTTCAAGAATAGACTAGGCTTTTTCTTTTATACCTGATACAAACTTATACTGCTAACTTCTCTTGATATAACTAGTTAAATGATAGAAAATCTTTTCTTTCAATTGATTACAAGCATGTCATTCAACTTAAAACAGTCCCTCAGCAATTGAGCTACTTTGAAAATGGGTGTGGCTTATCTTTAACTATGACATTTAACAGTTTTCTCAGACTAGTTCTACAAATGTTTCAAATTATATCTTTAACAACTTCTTCATATATTACTTTGACTGTCTGAAGGAGGACAAGTCCATATTTTCACACTTATTTCTCTTAAACAGCTCAAAAGTTGAGATTTTTAGTCACAGTTGTGATAATTGCTGAAATACTGTTTTAGAGGTTACTTCTGAAATAAAGGAATAAAAACTTACATAAAATTTTGAATTATAACATGCTTGATAATATTAATTTCATTAAAATACATTTTTAGTAAAGTGGTTTAACTTTTGATTGTAATTCAGTAACATGCAGAGAATGGGGTTTAAAAATAGCATCATTTCTACAGAGTTTATGACAAGAAAGAAAATTTTCTGAATATAAACTCAAAGTTAACAAAATTTATAGAGGTAAAAAGAACAAAGAAAGTATTCCATTTACCTTGAAAATCAAAATTTCCAAGTGTTCTTAGAGCTAGGGTAGTACTTGCAACATCAGTAGACTCTGTTGGACTAATTAATGATCCTAAAAGTGAAAAGGAAAAACAATTCACAATTAATTTTCTTATTACAAAATTAAAAAAAAAAAGTCTCTTAATATCACAAAAGCACAAGATTTGACTTGGAAATCATAAGAAAAGATGCTTGAAACTTTTTTTTAACATAAGACTAATAGAAAACTTTGGATTGTTCTCCTGTTAAAATATTTATTTCTGGTAAGCTATACACCTTGTTGCAGATTCTGTTAAATATTTTAGACCTTTAGAACCAACAATACCTGTAGTAAAAGCATTAAACTTACATTCAAGTTTGTCAAAATGGGCATGTCATTTTAGAGTTACATTCAAAATTTAGTTAAGTTACTTTATCATCAATGTATATAAATAAACTTTGCACTTAAATACAGTTTATAATTCAAATTTTAATATTAGTTTTAGTTTTTAATTTGAAGTGGAAATATATAAATAATTAATTTTCATATCTCTTTACTGAGCAATTTTTTTTGCTCCGAGTTGGCCACTATAATTTTCTACCATTTCACGACCTTCTGAATTTAGCAAACATTACACTTACACATATACATACTACTGAGACAATGTAAATTTATAACCTCCAATTTTTTTGCATTATAGAGATATAAACAAAAAAGCCCAACCCACATGCCATATCCTCTTACCTCATTTAAAAAAAAACTTAATTCTGACATTTGCTATTGAAGTATTTGTAATCAAGTATTTTGAAGGCAATTTGTTTCAGTTATTTGGTCTATTGTTTCATCATTTGATACCGTCAATACTGTAGAAACCAGCTGAAAATTATTTTAGCCTACTTATAACTTTTATAGAAAAACAATTAAATTATAATAATCATGGGACATTGTATTTTTTGTGCATATTAATATCTTGTCTTCTAAACTGTACCTTTGAAGAAAAAACTACTACCAAAAAGTAAATTTCTGTTCAGACTAAGTACAAAAACAAAAATATTAAAAAAAACTTTGGTAAGAAAATTGAATGAAGAAATGCTTTTGTGATAGTATGTACACACTGTGAGCTCATCATGATTAGAAGTTGAACATATGTGCTAGTAACTTTATACATAGCTGTTCTGCTGTGACAAATCACTTTTGCAGTACTCTAAGTGCAGCAGTAAGTATTAAATCCAAATGACGAAGATATTTGAAAACTATTAGCTCTGACTGTAAGAATAAAGTGTGTAACTGCTGTTACAAAATGTAGTGATTCTAGAAAGAAAGAAAAAGGGTAATTTAAATTTAGTTTGTATATTTCAGCATTTTATCTTGTGTTATTCAGTACACTTTAAGCACTTCTTCACGTACGTTATTACATTTTCACTTAACATTCATATGTCCTCCAAAACTAAAATATAACTCAAGTATCAACTGACCAAACATCCAGCTTGTCTCTCAAAGCTATCACATACTACCACCAACTGACCAAGTATTCAGCTTGCCCTTCAAAACTAAGTTTTGACAATAATTAATTTGTCAATCATTATTTGTCTTCCAGTTGTATTGAAGGCTTAATTACAAAAGCTTATAATCATCCTCAACACACTTTCTTGTACAGAGTATTTTTGTATAATATCAAACATGCTTATGTACTTATAACAGGTTTATGTTTGTTCAAATAAAATGGAAGTGATAAGTTGCTTAAAAGGATAATTAATGTAATGATCTTTTGGAAAAGTTACTGAAAAACATTACTGAAATAAATGTTTTTCAACATTTTAGCAGTCATTTAATTCAACAGCTTGCAATTTTAATTTTTGCAAGTACATGGACCACACGTAGTTGTCTTGGTCTTGAAAGCATTCCTAAGTAGTTCAAATACCATAACATTTCAAACTGCTTTAGAGTTAAGCTCAATATATTTGTCAGAAAGAAATTATCATATCATTAAAGTTTCTAGTATCAATTTACTGTTTAAAAAAAGTTGAGTAAAAATTTACTTCAGCTTAACTTTGTTTCTAAAATAAATACAAATATATGCAAGCCTACTATACTCTGAACAAGTTCTACCTACCAAATGCAGCCAAATTTCTTTATTCAAAAACAAGCAGAATGATAACCACTACTTTGTTTCTATTTTCTTCACTGTACATAAAAAGTAGCATTTTTATGCATAGCTGAATGAACTAAAAACAGTTTAAATGCACACACACACACAAACACACATGGGAAAACTAGTATACAATGTTATATGAGAAGCATTTTTAATGACCTATGGTGAAAAATTCTACAAACTGGGAAAAATGAATTTCTTGTTTCAGTGCCAATGAAGTTGAGCAGTTTCTTGTTTTTGTAAGTTTTAAAATTAAAAGTCAAGTAGCACTTGAATCATAGCTTAGGTGTTGCTAGTGCCAGTTACACTTTTTGATGTCAGAAAGCAGCAAGTTATGTTTCAGTGTTTTATAATGACCACTGTAAAAAGTTATTCTAGTTTTTATCTTTATGAAGTGCATTTATGGACAGGAAAATGCTGCATGGATCCAAAAATGTCCTTTGATAGCCAGTAGGTAATAATAAAATATATTCAGAAACAAAACAGTGTTGATTAGATTACTTCAAATTTTTGACTCAGAGTGAACAAATTATTGTATGTAAACTTTCTGCAAATTAAAAACAAAATACAAAGTTGAAGAATCTGATCAACACTGTTTTGTTTCTGAATATATTTTATATTGTAATTGACTCTTCTTTGACTGTATCCAAACTGCCTAACGTATAGATTAGATGTCCAATAGTACAACTATTTATCCTACTATGGATCTGGATGTGAGCTGCCATTTCTTATTTTAATGTATGGTTTTCAACATCTGAAGAGCTCTAAGAATGTGTTTCCATTAAATACCCAAGCCAACCACAAGTAGGCTATAATGTTACAATTATAGGGAAATAAAAAAAAAACTTAAGCCAAAAGCAGTTAAATTTAAAAGTTAAATTGAGAGAGATTGGATTTTCAAAATACACAGATGCAAATCATACCAAAACAGTTGTACATTTAAAAATTGAAATCAGATATAATTTCCTAGATCACATTAAATGTTTGCCCTTATGTTTGTCCACAGGTTTGTTTATAGGTCTTACCTGAAAGTGAGGTTGAAGTTGGGATTTTAGTTGTAGTTTGACCTCGTTGTGGCTGTTTGATTAAAACATTACAAAGCATTTTCAACAAACCATCTTGAATGTCTTTTTTCAGTTGTGGAATTTGTCTAGCTAATTCATGAAGAGCTGCAGTTAGAGCAGGACTGAAATTTAAAGATAGTTCTTTTTTGTAACAAGTTGTATATCAAAAGGAAAATGTTTTTCACAATCTCGTTTTAACTTAGTTATCTTGAACTTTATTTTTCTTACATAAACATGGTAAATGCAAAATGCAGATTATTAAGTGTGTGAGCACTTTTTGGATAAACTTACACCAAAATGTTGGTAAACACTTTCAAAAATGGTTTCGATGAACAGCATTGGTTATGCATAAACCAGATCTTAGATTTATACAATTTCTGTTTTTAAATGTCTTTTAATGTAATATCTAAGAACTATAACTGTCTAACCCTCACAAGTGGTGGAATCCACATACTAATTCTTATTCAGTAATTTTGTTTTTACTTGTTACAATATTTAATATTAAAGATATGAAAATCAGTGTTGAAAAAATTACTTATTTTCTAACCAAAATTCACAAACACCAGCAGTAATCCACCAGTATAATTTATTGTCACTTTTCTCAATATTCAACACAAACTACATTGTTTAATACTATATAAGCACTTGCAGTTGATTATTTTATTTCTCACCTCATTTGCTAAAAAGCATAAACATGAACAATGTTAGTTTAAAAGAATAAATAGTAATTCCAATGATTTAAATATTTTATGAATAAACCAACAATTTTATTTGCATAAGAGAGTGAAAAATAAAAGTTTATTTCATACATGTTTAAATAACATTTCTGTATCATAAAAGTCAGTCAACTATAAAAGTCCCAGGTCAAAGCATTTAGTTAATCTAACTTTTCACAAGAAAAATATAGAACACTTGTATTGAGCTTTCCACTGTACAATGCTTATTTATTTCTCAAGTGGTTGCATGAGAACAAAAATATACAAAAAAAAACATTTCAAATCACTTTACAACAGCAAAAATTTTAATTTTTCTTACTAACAAAATGATAAAAAATTTCCACACAGTGCAACTTAATTAATACAGAAATCCATAAACTAATGGTTATAGAAATTTTAAAGAATGACCAACATACAATGTATTTTTAGTAGTTAGATTCAAAATTGTCAGATATAAGACTGTTTAGTGTACATAACATTATAAGTTTTTGTTTTGCATTTGTAATTTACTGACATTGAACATTGTGTTTGCAATGAAAATTTCTAGAAGGCCTAAGTGAGAGAGATACATGTAGATGTGGCAAGACAAGCAGAAACAGAATAAAAGTAAAGCCACATGAAAGACAAAAGTTAGAAGATATAAAGCTGACCTTCATGGGCATGAATGGCCTAACATTTGGAATATCAAAGTGAGATTAAAAGTTTGAAAATGGTAAGGAAAGCAATAATGTCTTATCAAAGGGTGTTTTAAACTAATCAAACCTGCCTGAGCAGACCTTTTACACATGGCAGATGATTTTTGAAAATACAAAGAGCAGATAATTACTGTAGTTCAGGATACAACTGTGGTAACTCATGCAAAAGTATAAGTGAATTACACATGAATACTATTATGATAAAAATAGAGAAAAATAGTTTGGGTTGTAAATTGAATAGTGGACTATACAGCTGACATTTCAGGGCTGTTAATACACAGTTTAGCAGAGCTCCTGAGTTTCATGAACACCTCAACTCCACACATGATCAAAACAAATCCAGTGTAAGTTAGTTCACAGTTTTTATACCAACTGTTAACATTCTTAAAAACTCCATAACCACAAAACAATTTTACTAAATTATCAATTTGAATGTTCCACCAATATAAAACAAATAACTATATTTACTACAAGAATAGTGAGGTGATTAGCATCAAATGAAAACAAAGCTAAGTATGACCATTCACATATTATGAATCTGCTGAAAAACAACAGCTATCAAATACAATACAAAAACACCATTAATAAGGCTTCTGAAAAACCATGAAAATTCTGAAAATAATTTAAAGCTCCCTTTTGTCTCAAATGTAATCTCTTACAAAATGAGAATTAACCAAAGATTGGGTATTACCACCTGTTTCACTCATTCCTGTCAATTAATTTTAAAAAGCAAGCTTGAATACAAGTTGTCCCTTGAGTAAATCCAGATAAAATTTAATATACCCTGTGTTTAATATTAGGTTGAGGAATAATTCGTGAGCGTTTTTAAATAATTTCATTCAAGCATTACATGCAAGACTATACAATACTTCAATGCATGAACACATTACACCCAAAACATTTATTATGATACTTTATTTCATGTAATACCTAGGTATATAGTATGCATTGTATTAAACGAAATTGCCAGAAATTAAATGCGAAAAGCAGATGGTGTCGAAAATACTCAATTTTGTCCACTTGACATTCCATTTAATGAGCTGAAAATGAAAGCAAAAATTAAAGACATATGAAAATCAAACACACCATCTATTAGAGCAAAAAATTATCTACCAAATGACATGAAATATTTTGCGAAAGCGTTTCATTTATGAATATATTTTTTTAACTTGAAAAAACACACTCGAATTATTCCTCAACCCAATAATTCCACAAATTTCTACATAAGACTATTTTTCCATTTTCTCATATTCTTTATATTTCTCACATAACAATGGCTGAAACTATCACAGTTGTCCACACCATGTTTCATTTAAAGTAAACCAATAGTTTAATTATGATATACCTTCCTTAGTACCTTTGTGTAACGAAGGGCTTAAGCTTAAAACATTGTTAAATAATTCAATCTTCAGATTAGCCCTCTTGCCATGGACATCTTTTTCTGTACACGTTGTTGGGTTTTAATGAATTACATTCAAATTTTAATTAAGCTATTTTCATTTCATGATACATAAATAAATATAGCATAGAAATGCAGATAATCTTTATTTTAATAGTATACAAGTTTTAACTTCTTACAAGGCAATATTTAAAAAATTCTGAATTTCATGTATGAGAATTTTGACTTTCTCTTTAAGCACCCCCCCTCTTCTCAAATTTACCATTCCTCCAAAAAGTACAAAATTGAACTTATATTACTCATTATTATATATTTTAATTGTTTAGACAAAGTGTAATTCTCATAGGATTCAATGTCATTTGATTAGAGCCATCAAATAGGAAATCAGATCCCTCTTACCACACTCAGTCACATCCTCTCTTTCATAAATTACCTGTAGTTCTCTCTGATGTTCAATAAATTTATAACCAACAGAAAGTCAAAGCTTTACTCTGACAAACATGTTACCAGTTCTCTCTACTACATTATTTATAATGAACTGTGTGTTAAAAAACTTTACTCTATCAAATAACATTGTTACCAGTTTTTTTGTACAGAAAAACTGTCATTTTCACTTTCAGCTCAAACTTTATTTCTATAAGCACAATGATGAGCATTGTCAGGAAGCCAAACAACTTGGGAACATTGTTTTTGACATGTCATTATTCTGTGTTACTAGGTATATTATATAACTAAATAAATTTAGTGCAGTACTACCATTAATAAAACATTAAGGTTAAGAATCATTAACATGACAGTAAAAACAACCAACAATGTTCCAGGTTAGTACTTTATTTCTTGTTTTTTGTGTGAGAGATCTTCATTTATTATTATACGAGAAACTAAAATGGATAAATAAAAACCACCATATTTAGGTTAGTTAATGTTAGATTAGATAAAACAAATACTAATAACACAATAAAACTTTTCACGAAGTACACTCACATGTAGCTCTTGTATAATGTAATTTGATAGCTTAACATGAACCAAGTGACTTATAACATATTATGGCTAGATTACTAGTTAGACGTGGATCAAAGGGCAATAATACAATAAAGCTTAAGCACAAGCAGATATATACTGTTAAGAGTAAAGATATTTGAGAAAAACAAATGCTGTGTCATGTTACAATTTCAGTCATTCTAGAGGGAAAAAATGATAATTTAGATTTATTCAGAAATTTTTTTGGTGTTTAAGAAGTTGGTCAAACTGAATAACCTTGCAAATAGAATTAGGGTAGAAAAAATAACAGAAAATATAGTTTTACTGATAAAAAGATGTTTGAATTTTATTTAGGGGATTATAGATGTTACACATTTGTGTAATTCTGATTTTTTAAAAATCTTAGAGGAAATTAATTTGCACAACAACAAAAAAGACTTGTAATGTTTACTAAAAGTTTGCCCAATTTTGTGAAGATACACATGCTGCATTAAAAGTTGTGGTATAGAAACTATAACAAGTGCAAAATGGTTAAAAAATAAGAACACAAAGAATAAACTTGTTGCTATTTTGTGTATTTTTGTCTTTTCTAAACTGTTCCAATTACAGTTGATCCTACATATAATATTTCATAACAATGTCATATGTCAGCCTAGACTTTACATCATTTAAGTTAAGAAACTATAGAAATACAACTATCTTATTATATTTTCAAACAACATTTGATTGTCAACTGAATCCAAGAATGATACTACTTGTGCACATTTCAATGGTTCTGCATGTAGTTCCATAGTTCAATGCTAAATACAAACAGGCAGACACAAATCTATGGAACATTGTAAATATATTATATAAAATGTTTAAATCACCTAAACTGCTTAGTTACAAGGGTGTTCAGCATCAACTTTCTAAATGTTCACATGAAAAAATAATCAAGCCTACAAAGTTCACTGATATTCCACTGTAAGCTACACACATTACTGAGTGTACAAAACTAGCACCTATGATAAAACAAAAGAGGATGAATTCATTAAAAACCTCATCAATTTTGCTGTGAAGAGCTTTTTCAAATGAAACTAAAGAAAAAAAATCTACGAGATACAACTTGATTATAATGTTAGTTGGTTTGTCAAATAGAGCTTTGACAACACATGAATCTCTAAAATGGTTCACTTACCTTCAGAAGTTATTCACTATTGCTAGTATATTCTACATAATTTCCATATTAAGCAAAAATTGTACTTATAATAAATCAATGAAATTACTTCACTTTTTTTTACTTCCTTTTAAATTAATAAAGAATCATTATTCTTTACTTGATAATATAACATTTTCTCATCATAAGAAAGAGCAAAAGGTATCCCTCTTTTAAAGTTACTGCTTGAGTTACATGGTTATTCTATACAAACTGAACCTATGTGTAATTTTTATCAATTAAAATTATTTTCAATATACCTTAGACCTCCTGACATCATAGGTTCCAAAAGGTCTTTGATATCATTTTTTACAGTTAGACCAACTGCTTGGGCCAGCATGCTGATACAGATGAAGACTGATGGATCAGCAGTAGGCATTTTCTTTCTAAAATCAATGTTAAAGGTTCATAATTAGTCTTTTTTTTTTTATATAGTTCATTGTTAATGTTTTCTTACTTAAGAAAATACATATAAATTTTCATCTTCTTTATTGTTTTTTTAGAATAGACAAACAATAAATTATGCAAAAAGTAAGGAAGCAATTTTCTTACATTACAAACCATACTGCATTTTAATAAGAGGAAGTCTCACATGCTTCTAAAACATCTAGTTTGGTGTAAAGGTTATTAAAGGTCAAGATACGATCAATACTTCTCCAAATTGTTTCTCTGTATCTGACTTGGCTGCTTCACATTGTTAATAATCTGGTTACTGGCTTATGCTGATTTCACTTTCTTACATTCAAAGAACTTTTGCACTCTAGTTACATATGATTTAATCCTTATCAAACACATAAGGTATATTCTTCAACCACTGTGCCAGTAGAAAAACCTTTGTTAAAGAAATGCACCCTTACTTGGAAGATACATCTTTGAAGGGAAGAGACATTCTTATACAGTCCATTATCTTTGGAATGTGGGGTTTAATAGATTCTCCAACTGCAACAGCTAACAATCCAATAGCTATAAAGGCACTATAACGCTCACGCTCACGCCTCAAACAGTGCAGGAAGTAACTCATTGTCTCACTTAGATAGCTGCAATGATAAAATGAAATCTGGTTGAGTTATAAGTACAGAATATTTTGTCTCATAATACAAGAATCTATAGCATATATTTTACTGTTTCAGGTCTAAATATCAAAACAATAATACTTATATCTTCATCACAATAAAACTGCTTTTGATCATATAGTAATTAAAGAAAAAACTTCATAATACAAGATAATTAAACATTTAATACTTCTTGTCAAAAATGAATGCAGCCATAATCCACTAATACTAAAGGAATGCAGAAAATTATGACAGATCAAAACTATTACAGTACTTTGCAATCCTACTGGTTGTCACAATTTCAATAATAATAATAAAAAAAAGTGGAAAAATTTTCAAATTATTGCCATTTTATGAACTTAAAAAGATTAACATGTATTTTGTAAAGATTGTAGTGAAAATAACTTAAGAACAATTTTACTTAAAATTTATCATACTTAAAGGTGATGAAATAGCTTGAAACCATGTATATAACAAATCTGAGTTTGGTTTTAAGGTACTCTACTTAAAATAAACATTTATTTCAATCTCAAAATTAAACAATTAGTTAAATTATGGTTTAAATGTTGAAAGATGGTGAAATACTGGATGACAAATAGGTCTAAAAACTGTTATAATAGTTAATGTCAGATGTTTCTCTTTCACATTCTTTTTAATTTGTCCATTGCATCTCAAAAACAAAAGCATGTAACAATAGCACTGGAACATCAATATTTTTCCTCCCATGAGTCACTACAAAAAATTTTTTTTTTCAGTATCAGAATACCTCAATTCAGCTGGACAGTAATAAATCAACAATTCTACTAAATACTACTTAAGTATACACTGATGCTGTGCTCTACTTAGAAAACAATTATGCCACATATGTCTATTTCAAAAACTGATAAAAGTTTCTAGTCGTAATTGTAGTCTCCCATTTACTTGTGGAACTTATGACCCAAACCATGATCAAAAAATTATTTTATTTCTTCTTTATAAAAACCAATATTTTTCACATCACATTTTGGATGCCCATTACAAGTGCAAACCCACTTGTATCTTCAAAGGTCAAAATGCTAATTATGCTTCTTAAGTTAAAAATTTCCAACTTGATGCAACATATAGAAACTGATAACATGCCTTTCTATCTTAACCATTAATATATTTTATTCTACATCCCTTTTATCCATTATTTATGCTCCTTATATGCTTTTGAAACAAAATACATACATTTGTGGACCAAATAAAAATACCCCAAACCTTGTTTCTGTGCTTGTACAAGCAACATTAACTATGTTAGAAATCAGCAATAGTACAGCAGTTGAGAATCATAACATTCTTATTCCTGGTTTGATAAAAATTGTAATATATAGTTATCCATATTTAGAAAAGTTTGTTGAGTATGGCTGCCTTTTCTTGTTGACTGGGTAGGTTATAAAATGGATGACTATTTTAATCATATAGTTGCACTTTACAAACCTTTTCACAAACTTGTTTCTCTGAAATGCAGCCAACCTAGGCAGTACAGTCATCAGTAACTGCTGAATGTACAAATTTCTTGAGTTTCTGTGCCTCAAGACATGACAGCATATCTACAGGAATGTATTGAATGCTTATTTTGAACATAGCATTACAGTATAACACACGTTCACTATTATTCATTTGAAATTTATCAATGCAAATAAAGTACTTTCATTCAAAGAATATAAATAAATTCAGAGCATAATCTACAAAGTTAAAAACAACAAGCCTAACTAGTAATTCAAGGTTTACTGAGGTTGAATAAAATAAGTTTGTAATTATTCTAACAATGTTCTAAGTATACCATATACATATATACACATACATGCTCCTTACATAATCCTCACATTTAAAACCTAAAATTTTAGGTTTAGAATAAAAATAAAAATGTGTATCTTTTCAAGCATCCAATCTACACTGTAATTTTAAAACCCCAAAACATAACTTTCCAAAATTAATTATGCGACTGTTTAGATTTATATCTATGAATGCTTCTAAACAATGCTGACAAAATGCTGTGTACATCTCTCAAACATTCAAACTTTTGTTAGATAATTCATCAAATTAATAAAACCAAATACACATTCATACAAAAATAACATTTAAGAAGAAAGTTTTTATTACAACTGAATATAAATGCTTCAGTCATGTTTGAATCATTTTCTAATCAGCTATGCTTCATTAACTTAATGAAGGCTCTATATACAAGGTAGAAAAATTATAATTAAATATAATACTTAAGTGTGGAGGACTTATAACATGTTTCCTTCCACTACAGTGAAGATCCACATAACTGACCAAATACAATGTCTAGTCTGTTAAACTGACCAGTGACACCAGTAAAAAGAGAATTAGCATTACTAAGCAAGATTACTAGTAATTGTTAACTATGATCAATTTAAGCAATATTTTAAGCTAGGTAAATTACTTTCCTAAGTATTTAGAGCATTTTAACTGTAGGAAACAAAATGATCCTATTCTACTAAATAGAAATAAATGCTTTAACATATATTTTACAATGAAATACATTTGAATGTATGATGAAGCAAAGTTAGGCATCCTATTGGACAAATGTTTTTGCACTTGTGTAATAAGTCAATTCTTGCAAACCTTTCAAATATGAATTCTAAAACATAAGTAATACATAATTTACTAAAATATAAAAGACAGGAGAAAATATTAAGTGCTAGCAAGGACAAAATGAGCAAACAATGCTTCAGCTATTTGACATACTGAGTTAATAATAATGAATAGCAGTTTTAAAATAACTGAAAGACTGTACTTTAATATTAGCAATTTCTTCAGTTATAGAAAGGCCAATCATACAAGTACATGTTGCTTGAAATAATACATCCAAATAAAAAGGGGCATGTGGCTACAGTCAAGTTGTGAGAAAATATTTTTTTCTGATTTCGAGTTGACCTGATGGAATTTGAACTAGAAATGCATAAATAACACTCTATAAGTACATTCAATTTAGATATAACTAAAGCATAAATAAACTATTATTCAAGTAAGATATGAAATGTTACAATCTTTATCCACTCGTGAATCACATGGCAATGACTGAAATTTAAGTGCCTATATTTAAAGGTTTCTTTAGAAATAAAGAAATTCATACCTATACAATATAAAGCTTTGAGTTATAATATACATAATAATTATAATTTCATGAGATACACTAATAGTAAAGTTGTAAAGGAGCTTGAAGAGTGCATCAATGTAAAGTGATTAAGTTTTTCCAATCAACTTAGCTGAGGGAAAAAAAATATATTTTCTACATATTTTTATACTCTGGCTGATTTCAGCAACTAAACCACCATTATTATAAAATACAAAATAAATTAAAATAATTTTTTCTTCCTAGAAGGATTTCAACTTGCTATAGGAAATTTGTTTATTCTAATTAGCTTAACCCTTTTGTGATGGATTCAGTATATCATACACGAGTTCATCTATACATTTACACATGTTAAGTATTTACACTAGCTTTTGATACAACATGTGGATCTTTACAAAGTGTGGTAGACTTTTAATAAAGTACAAATACTATGTATTCAAAAAATCAAATTTTCATGAAAGATCTGTTTGTGAAAATAGTTATTTTGTTAATAGTCTGAGTGCAAAGTGAGTTCATGTTGAGATAAACTATTCTTTGTCCCCAAAATCTCAAATACTATGTACATAATATTTGAAACCTCCTAAATACATTTCAAATGTTTAATTTTAGGAAGATTTTATATTTTGTTATTTTCTATATTCTAACTACATTGGGTGTGTCACTTGACTAACCTTGCAACATCATAAAAACTGAGGAAATAAATATAAATTATGTTTTTCTCATGCTAGAATGATTGCATATTATTCAACTGTATATATAAAATCTAAGAAAATGATTTTGTTTCATATCCTTCATGTGAAATTTTAAAAGGCTTAGCAACCTACATCAAGCAGAAACTGAATACAAAGAGATAGAAGAGATAATTATTTGCTTTGCTTCTTTATTTAGTGTTCTATATTTTAAGGAAAATAAGTTTCATAACATATTTGTAAACAATAATCTATGTACACATACAACATATAAATAAAATATGATTGAATTTTACACAATATTAGTATACTAACACAGCCTAAACAGATTCACTCTGTGGAAGCTAAAAATCAGTTTATTATATTATTGGATATGAGTGCATGTGTGCCACTTAATTACAGCTTCTGTACTGTTAGATGAGTGTGACTGAAAGGTCAATATAATACAAAATAATAAATGTACATAAATGTATAATGTTATGAGATTTAAGCTATTTAGTCTAAATATTTATGGTTTCATATTATAATTTGGTGTCATTCTAGAATGAATGAAGCATAATTTATACTTCCCAATTTTTTTTACAGTGATTATGAGTTTGATTAATTCCACTAAACCCACTAGTGAAAATAACAAAATATAAAGCTTTTTTTTTTCTTAAGAAGCATTTGATATGTGTAGACATTAAAATTTTGTATGCGAAAATTGAAAATTTTCTGATACGTAAAAGTATTTTTAATCTTAAATGAAAATTACTCTGCCTGTTAGAAAGGCAACATGCAAAAAACACACACTGCTCAATAAACCTTAAGATTTAACACAAAACTTTATTACATATGAATGCAATGTAATGTTTACTAATATTCTGTAAAAGTTCATATGCTTATCAATTTAAAAGTTAAAGTATGAAAACTATAACAAGTACAAAATATTTACTACGAGATCAATCCTACAGACTGAGCCTGGCTAAAAGAGCTGAGCAAAAGACATGCATCAAATACAACTTACCAGCTGTATCAAATATTTAATAAAATTATCATTAACAACTGTTCCTAAATTGGACTGCTTGGATGCATGAAAATGAAAGTAAAATATAAACTGAGTTAAGCAATGGAATATTTGGTTTGAAAAATTTCTTTTATATAATACAAATTTCAGAGCCATGTTACTAACTTGGTCAAATTTTTCCACCATCAACATCTTACAAATACTGCTTTCATACAACGGTAAAATGTGACTGTGTGAGGTAGTTCCTGGAAAAATACCAGCAGCTTTATGATACTGAATAACAGCTGAAAGCCCAATGTTTCTTTGAGGAGTCAGATGCTGATTGTGATGAAGCTGATGGAGTGCTCGAAAGCTGCGTGTTAAAGATCCTGAACCAAGATCTTTCAAAAGTTGGTATCGATGTGAATGTGCTTCATGTGTAGCCTGTTGTTGAAAGAGTTTTTCCAAATCTTGTCGAACACGCTGAAACAAATAAATACATTAAATTATCTTGTTAGATTGCAATAAACCATTTCATTCAAAAACAAAACTAATTAAAATTTCAATAATTTGAAACTGTACAGATTGTAAAAATTCCTACATATTTTGAAAGCCATAATTTTGAGCATTCATTAGCTTCACTTAATAGGCTGATGGATACTAAATTCTGATGCATGGTCATTATTGTGTTATAATTGTTATTTTTAAGCCTGTGAACTTAATTAATTTGCATGTCAGATCACTTAAATTATAAACAGGGAAGGAAATATTCAACAGCTTAGCATCCAAGAATTAAAATAGTAAACAGTATAAGTTGTATCATAAAACTATAAGAATAACAATCAGCAATATCAGCTCATGGGTAAAATTTTGTTTGATGAAGTGATGATTGTCAGTGATATACAGGTATCTTCAACGCTTAGCTATTCCAAAAATAATGACTACAGTCATGTGAAAAAGTTAGGACACTCTATGAAAGCCTGTGTATTTTTGTAACATTTTTGGATATATAGATATTTAATCTCAATTTTAACAATACTGAGAGATTATAGGAATATAACTAAACATTTAAAACTGAAGAAAAGACTAAGATCTTCTGTAAATGTAATTCTACAAAAATGCATATTCTAACTGAGGAAAAAGTTTATTTATTCCCACTTAAAATGGCTCAACTCACACACAGGTGTATCACACCAGGCGCACATGATTAGAAGATCATTACTCAGCATTTTGAATGAGGCTTGCCCTATTTAAATCTCAGACATTTAGTTTGGTGTGCTCCTGACTGTTGTAGTGAGATTGAGCACCATGGTGAGCACAAAAGAGCTGTCTGAGGCCTTCTGAAAGAAAATTGTAGCAGCTTATGAGTCCGGTAAGGGGTTTAAAAAGATCCCAAAATATTTTGAAATCTGCCATTCCACTGTCCGGGAAATAGTCAACAAGTGAAGGGCTTTCAAAACAATTGCCGACATGCCCAGGTCTGGTCGTTCAAGCAAGTTCACCCCGAGAGCAGATTGCAAGATGCTGAAAGAGGTCTCCAAACACCCTAACATGTCATCACGGGACCTACAGCAGGCTCTGGCTACTATTGATGTGAAAGTGCATGCCTCTACAATCAGAATGACACTGCACAAGTTTAACTTGCATGGGAGGTGTGCGAGGAGGAAACCTTTGCTCATTAAGAGAAACATCAAGGCCAGACTGAAGTTTGCCAGAGAGAATGTAGACACACACCATGAATTCTAGAATAATGCTCTTTGGACAGATGAGTCCAAAATTGAATTATTTGGACACCAAAACAGAGGACATCTTTGGCATAAAGCAAATACAGCATTCCAAGAAAAGAACCTCACACCAACTGTGAAGCATGGAAGTGTCATGGTTTGGGGCTGCTTCGATGCAGTAGGACCTGGACAGCTCACAATCATAGAATCCACCATGAATTCTACTGTGTATCAGAGGGTGTTTGAGGAACATGAGTCTATCTGTAAGAAAATTAAAGCTGAAGCAGAACTGGACCCTGCAACACGAGAATAACCCAAAACATACCAGTAAATCCACCAAAGACTGACTGAAAACTAAGAAATGGAGAGTTCTGGAATGGCCGAGTCAAAGCCCAGATCTTAATCCCATTGAGATGCTGAGGGGTAACTTGAAACGGGCTGTACATGCAAGATACCCCTCACACATCTCACAGCTGAAAGAATTCTGCATTGAAGAGTAGGGCAAACTTTCTTCAGACCAATGTCAGAGACTGGTAGATAGCTACAAGAAGCATCTCACTGCAATTATTTCAGCCAAAGGGGGTAACACTAGCTATTAGAGGGTAGGGTGTCCTAACTTTTTCCTCAGTTCGAATATGCATTTTCATAGAATTACATTAACAGAAGATCTTGAAAAGTCTTTTCTTCAGTTTTAATTGTTTAGTTATATTCCTGCAATCTCTCAGTATTGTTGAAATTCAGATTAAATATCTATATGTCCAAAAATATTACAAAAATACACAGGCTTTCATTGGGTGTCCTAACTTTTTCACATGACTGTATATCATAACTGAAGAAAGACAGACAAAATGTTACATCTTGCCAGATTTTTAAAGCAAGAATAATCTAATTCTTGAAAAAATATTTTCTTAATTACTTCCAAAATACTCTATGAGTCATACTTACACCTAAGTAATTAGAAATAACCAAATCTCAACACTTGATAGGTCAAAACCATGTAAATTGCATCTGTTGAGATCAATCAGTTATGTGCAAAAGAAACTGAGGAATAACTGTTTATTTATTTAAACTGTTGAAGGGTAGTTATGATTAGTGTACAAAGAGTTTTAAGTACAATTACTTTTGATAATTGCTGTTTATCTCTGAGCATATCAATCTGTAACAGTCTGTTAAATGGTGACTTTAGTTATGGTTACTTAAGTTTGTTAGTGAATTGATTTTGCTTAAATTTCATATTAATAAAAATTGTTTATAGATCTACTCTCCAACTATTTGTAATTTTTTCTCCATCTTGTTTATTAAAAATGTTCCAGTCATTACATCCTCATTTCTTTTTCATACCACACACTTATTTAGAAATAAAAGCACTTCTTTTAATTCAATAAGCAATCTTCTTATTTTAGATATTAGTTATACCAATTCAAAATAATACATTACATTTAATACACACTATACCACTTTTGAAAGAGAGGCAAACAACTTGCATGATTTTCTAAAAATATAGTTCTTTTGTTATACTAGAATAAATATGAGCTAAATGAACTTAAGGTAGACCTAGAGTAACCAAATAACTGAGTAATCAAAACCTTAAATTCAAACACAGCCTTATTTCAGACTCAAACTGCAGTGTCAGCAAGCTCGTTCCTGCAAATACCAATGTAGCCTGGTATCCAGTAGAATTTAATAGAAGTAGATGTTAAAGAGAAGTGAGCCAGTTGGTTTTGAATACTGGCAAGAACAGGAACAGGGTGAGAACTAATGTGAAGTAATTCCAAGGCCAGTAGAGAGCTAAGTGAGATGGTATAAATAGTATAATTCAATTACTGCTTAGCTTCTATGTGATCCTGGATAAGGAAAATCATGTACAATTTGGCAGTGAATATAAACTGTAGAGAGAATTTTGTGTGTAACCAGTTAACCACAACAAACCATGAGAGAACCTAAAAAGTCACTGATTTCAAATCATCTGTATAAATGGGAATGGAAGGATTGTTCAAAAGATGTTCAGCAAATAAACAATGGTACTTCCTATCAGGAGTATCAACTTTTTTCAGATGACTCAAAGTAAGGTCACATTTGGGGATGGTAAGCCATAGTGGGATGGGCTGACCAGTGGATACAGCAATGTCATCCAAGAACAAACCCAATTCATCCAACTGCACGTGGATACAAAATCCAAAAGGAACGATGGCAGATCGTCTTCTGAAAAAAGAGTGGCCTACTGAAGAAATAAACACAACACCAGATGAGATGTTGTGGTAAGGATCAAAGTTTTGAAGCATACAGTAAAGACAGTTGAAAACAGCAGAGGTTCACGAGATTGTGTACAACCTCTGGACTGGGGAAGTGCAGAAAGCCCCCATGCAGAGCTAAAGCCCCTAATTGTGAACAGGCTCCAGCATCTCTAAGGCTGAGGTCCTGGCAGAGCCATGGACCAGAGATCAATAGTCCAGTTTTGATCAAATTAGAGCACGACATATCTTTAAGAATAGAACATCGATCCACTCCCCAAGAGGTGAAACAGAGGACATGGAAGATGTTTAGTGCCCTGTACACTTGATTTGTAGCTGCTTGACATGTGATATAAAGATCAGTTATGGTCAAAGATAAGCCTCAAGGACTTTGCCTCAGGAACAATTGAAAGCACAATTTCACTGATACGGAGTTCAGGATCAGGGTCAACACCCCATCTGCAGAAGTAGTGCATGCAAACGGTTTTACAGAGAAAAGTTAAAACCATTTACTGTGGTCCACTTCAGTAAACAATAGAGGGCATTCTGTAGCTGCCACTACAACAACTGACACTAGATGTGGAATTCGTTGACATTGAGTCTGTTTGCAAGAGTAACAAGAAGTTTTCCAGTGATGACATTAATCTTTATACTAAAAAGCGTAACAGTCAAGACAGCACTGAGGGACTTGAAGTTTCTGTAAGAAAGAACAGGAAGTGTTAAACCCACACAAACTTGGAATCTCCTGCCCATTAAAAATTTTTAATAAAAATGGACAAATAGCCATGTAACCCATATACAGAGGTTTGCAAAATGCCAGACCTCCAACTTGTATCATAAGCCTTCTCAAGGTCAAATAATACTGATACAAGATTTCACTTGAGAAAGGTTTCTCTAACTGTTGTTTCAAGTTGGAACCCTAACTGGGTGGGCAAGAGGAGGTTGTTTGAATAAAAAAACAAACAAACAAGATAAGCATTAACCATTCTCCCTAAGGTCTTACAGAGACAGCTCATCAAAGCAATAAGATGATAGTTTGAAGAAATCTTGAGATCCTTACCAGGCTTAGAGAAAGGTAGGTAAGACAGCCTGGTGCTACACATCATGAAAAACATTCTCCCAATACAAATGGCTACAGCCTCCAAGGGTGTGTTGAATGGTAAAGACAGGGTGGGCATATGCTGATCAACCAACAGTGCCACTCCTCCAGGCACTTTTCTATCACACAACCTGTCATTTCTGTACAAAGAAAATTGCAGAAAGGTTACTGTATCAGCAAGTTCCAGAAATGTTTCCTGTAAGGAAAGACACAGGATAATGAGAATAAATCAATGCTTTGATGTCATCCAAATTGGAACGTAAACCATTTTATCAAAGTGACCATTTTTATTTAGGTGTGGGCAAATTGTATGGAGAGCCCTTCTGTTTTTGACCACATCTTTTTTCTTTATTCGAGGGAGGTTTTTGGACTTCCATGGATCCTGCCCTGGGCTTTGTTATTGGAAAAGGATTCCAGCGACCTAAGATGTGAACGAATGATTGTTTTTCATCTTCGAGCAAGAAAAGATGATGTACTCGAGAAAATGCCCATACCTAAAACCAAAGGAAGTGGATCTTGGGGTTTGCTGGAATAAATGTTAGGAACAGAGATTGGTGTTGACATTGATTCATCAACTTTTTAACTACAGAGGTCAAAAGACTTTTAATATGGCTTGAGAATGATTCTTTTGGAGGCACAGAGAGATCTGTCTGGACTCCCACCGTAGTAGTAGAATGAAATGCAGCAGCATACATCCAAAATGAAGTGGTGGACGGTAGCTATCGAGCCTCAGGGTAAATAATGTTTTGAATTGTCTTCAAATGCTTCACTTTTTCTTTCAACCACTCAGGGCAAAAACAAAAGTAGGATGGGTAAGAGCCATTGCAATTAATGCAACAAGGGTCTGTTTCACACTACAGCAATGCCAGGGTTTCGTGAGCACTACACCCAAACACCAGCACAAGATATAATGTCCACAACACCTGTTGAGAACATCCAACACTGAGACTGGTTAACCCCAGCCCAAATGCAACAGCGGATTGACCCTGGAGGGCCATTCCACGGCTGCCCATCTACAGGAATTCGAGGCCAAAGCGGTGTGTTGGGGTTGGACCTCTCAACCACCAGGATATTCTCCTCCCCTTCACAGGTTGCCTCATATGGCAAATACGAGTGGATGTTTAAATCCCAGAGGAGATAACTGAAAGTATGGAACCTTCTCTGGAATGTCCCCTCACTATGTACAGGAACCCACACCAAGGGGAAATTGTTTCATATTTCTGATAGTAACTGGCTATTCTCAATGAAGTGTATCATTCTTTTGGTGAAAATTCTTTCAAGGAATTTCACTATTGTATTGGTTATGCTTACTCATCTACAGTTTTCTATGTATTGTGGCAACTTGTTGGTTTGGATATCATGAACACTAAAGCAATTTTACATTTTAGTGATGTGTGTCCAGATTTTAAAATTAGGATAAAAATACTGGCTGAATGAGTTTGTAGTTTTATTGCTCCTTCTTTCAAAGCACATGTTTTGAAAGCTATCTTTTCATGGATATATTTATTTTTAGTATTTTTGTGGAATGTGTTGTTATATAATTAAGGTCAGAGGTCATGTTTTTTGGTTTGTGTTATACTTGTTAACAAAAAATTTGTTTGCAGACTTCACTTTATTTTTTGAGATGTAGTTGCCTATTATTTGTTTGTAGTTAAGCATAGATCTACACAAACAACAGTCTGTGCTCTGCTCACCATGAGTATCAAAACCAGATTTCTGGATTTGCACGAGCCTCTACAAGCAACAGATCAGCCAGGAAGAAGAACACTGCCATAGACTAATGTAGACCTATACTTGCCTACGCAAACATTTGGTATTAGTCATCTATCATACTTGGACAAGACAGAGAAAAGAATAAGTGAGTTTGAAAAAATTGTGTCTATGTAGACTTTATCATTAACATTAAACTGTGAGGCTTATTGTTATTTTGTAGGTTTTAATATTCTAGAACAAAATTAAAAAGTTCATAGATTTGAAATTTAGCCTGGATTGATGTTTTCATTGCTGATCTTTTCAGTACCTGTTGATTAATATTGCTGCCCCTCACCTTTTTAAAACCATATTGTGCCAGTTAAACATTTAATTTATTCAGACACAGATAAGATCTTTTAATATGCATATTACCAAAATTTTTAAATGTTGTATATGATGGGATTTGACTGTCTAAGGGAATAAAATATATCTCACCTTTCTGCTCGGGATACTGAATCTCTGTTTGTTTCTATTTTCATACTGTACAGAATACGAAATTTGGATACTAGGCTTAGTACTCATTTAGAAAAACTATTCCAATAATAGATATAAATAAGAACCATAACACCATAGTACTACATCTGTGTTATAACTGTATGGCTTGGTAAAACTATGTATCACTATATTCCTGCTTGTTGATATATACATATCATATAAAATTCCTTATGTAAGCAGAATAGAGTCATCTGAAAACAATATCTGCAAAAACAGTTAAAGGTTAAATCAATTTTCCTTGTTTATATAGTGCCAAAAATATTAAAAGATGATTATAAAAATAGTTTATATATGAAAACTTATAAAAATAATTATAAAATAATTCTATATTTCAGCCCTTGTGGTAAAAGTTTCATAAGAAGTTATATTAATAAATTTAGTTTTGAATAAAGGAATTTTGGTATTTCAGGCTTCAGCCTCTATAATGAAGCATCAACATGATATACTGGAATTAAGAAAGTCCTCAAGAACTGAAACTTCAAAGCAAGATTCAAATGAACATCTAACACCAGCAATTTCAAAAGGCAATGAAACTTCCACTTCTAATACCTCACAAACTAGAGATGATGAAGATACAGCAATTGCTCTTCCGAATAGCTGGAGTATAAAGTAGGCTGAGGAGTTTAAGAAAAAAATATGATGGTTTGGATGTTCACAGGAAGAAACTTGGTTATGATTACTGGGCCAAATTTGATTCCATAAACGTGAAGGGAATTTACGTATTGATGGAATGAAGAAGATACAGTGTTGAAGCATCAGAAAGGAATAAAACCCTCCAGCAAGCATCTCTCAGAAGAAAATGAATGAATATTTTTCATTGAAGGCATGTAGAATGTGTAATGCAATTGAAAGATTGTGCAGATGATGCAATTACCAAATCACTAGATAAAATAAACCCAAAATTTATCACTTCTGCATGTAAAGTTTTTAATAGAATCTACAGTGTAGCAATATAAAGTAGGCCATTTTCTGTCATTGAAGATGAGATTGAGCTAGAATAAAAAATGGGTTGGACATGGGAGTGGGACTCCATTCTCAGAAAACTGCTCTTAAAACAGTTGATCACACTGCAAAGGAAATTAAAAGTGAAATATTTACTAAAACTATTCAACAAAATTTAAACCTCTGTGTCATCATTGATGAAGCTTCAACCATATCTGGTAAACCAGTGATAATTTTTGTAAAAGGTGAAGATTGTAATCTTTCACCAATAATTTTTATTGGTTCAGTGGAGTTGGAAGCACAGGATGCTGAAACTATATACACAACTTTATTAAAAAGTCTGCATGATGCAGGATCTGACAGTGAATATTTGAAAAATAATTTGGTTGCATTCTGTTCAAATGGTGCAAGTCAGGGGTGAGCACTGAACTTAATGATTTTCCTGAGATCATAATGTGGCATTACTTAAATCACTGCTTGCAACTGATTTAAAATGTTTCTATCACTGATAAAAAACAAGTGAATCACTTCAAAGCATTCACTGATAAAATCTACTTGGTCTTTCACCAATCAAGCAAAAATCTAATGGAACTTTTCAACATTTTGGAAGAAATTGGACTAGAAATTCTGAAAAATGGTATAATTTTGGGACCAAGATAGGCTGTTTGCAGCCTAAGATCAACACTTGCTGTATGCATGCTTATCCAGATTTATACAAAATCCTGGAGGATTTAGCAATAATGATAAATATATTACAAGAAATATCTTTACTTTCTAATTCCCTTCAAGCCAGAAATTTAAATTTAGCAAGAGCTGTAAACTAATGATAAGGGCCATTAAGGTATTTGAAATGCTCAAAGAAAGTAGGGGAACCTTTGAAAAGAAAACTGATAAAACTATTGCTTCTGATGCCTTAAGAAATATTGACTTTGTGGAAAATCAAAGATATATTGGCCTTCCTAATCAAAATTTATTGGAGGCAGTAATAAGAAATACGAAAGCCAGATTGATGGACTGTGATCACTTACAATCAAAAAATAACATACAAGAAAATTACAATAAAATTCATGAACTGGTAAACATATTTGAGCCAGATTCTTGGAATATTGATGAAGTTGTTGTCCCTTGGAAAGCTGCTGAAGCAAAATTGTACAAATTCAGTAATTCATGAAATCAGCATTAATTATTTCTTGACTGTGTGGAAAATATCCTATGAAATTGCCATAATCATGAGATTCCAAGAACTGTACAAAAGGCTACAAATATCATCAATACTATTGCTTTTACTTCCACAGAGGCAGAAGAGGGTTTTCAAGAACATGAAAGAAAAACATTGGAAGAAGTCTGAATATCAGCCAATAAGAAGTTCCCCACTTGATAAATGAAATGATTAACAAAGGATAAATGGGCTGAATCTGATGAGATTTAACTTGGAAGATAATCTCCACTGTAAAGACCAAAATATGCAAAATGTATATTTGGAAATCCACCTCTGAGGAACTAGAAAATATCAAAGGAAACTAAATGATCACAATGAATACACAGTTGAGATAATCACCACTAAAGGAAGTGAATCACATAATACTCCCAGGCCTGAAAGACCGAAACAAAATACCCGATTACAATCAGCCACACAAGTGGGAAATAAATGACAAAAGAATTGCAAAGATGAATGTATTCCATTCCTTAATTGCCAGAGTCTTAGAAAGAAAAGACCTTTAAAAATATAGCAGAACCTAGAGGAGAGGGAAAATCCTACAAACATGCAAATAACTCCAACTTATGACATCAAAATGTCAGCAGTCAAAAAATATACTGGGAAGCAAACTGACAAATGACGGTATAAGAGTCTTTCCTGTCACAGAAAATCTCCCAGCCTGAACCAGAAATTGAAGATGGAAAAAAACTAACTGATCTCCACCTACCACCAAGGAAAGAGTAGACTCAAAGAGGACAAAGAAAAACCCAAAAAATGTTGCATATCCAAATGGTTAATTGAAGAAAAGGAACAAGATTCAAATCAGATTCATGAGAAATCAACTTAATAAAAAAAAGTATCAGAAAACATTATCCAAATTCTTTGCCAGGATCAACAACAGGCAACTTCAGAAGCCCTGTAAAAAATGATAAATGAAGAATAGGGAAGGTCAGATTAGTCACCTTGCTGACAATAGTAACATGGGAATTCACAACTGCAAATATAGTGTCTAATTTTTTTTTAATAACAATTATATTGAAATAAACAAGACAGCATGAAAATTACAATCTATAACAGGATGATGAGTAACACTTCATCATAAAAAAATTGTGACCAATAATCCTTTGAGAAAATGCAATTACGTTATCTATGTGCCTGAAAAAAAAAAAAAAAAAAAAAAGGATAGAGGGCATATTGATGAAGGTGGAGAGATTCACAAATTAGAAATGCCAACAGTATTGAAATATGGTATAAAAGACTGGAACATGCAAGCCAAATTTTTAAGATAGACAAAGCACATACTATGGTGTCAGCAAATGGTATGTTTTTGAAATTACATTTTTCAACTTAAATGTTTAACGCTCTAAAAACCTCCTAAACGTATGTCACACATTTCACTGAAACTTTATACTTCATCATTTTATAAACTTGTAATCATCACACACACAAAGGAAAATATATACAAAATAAATCTAAGTTACCTCTTTTTCTTTCTAGAATGACTACAGATTGTAAGACAAAAATTCAATTATGTATCTCAAATAGCTTAAGGTTTGTAATAGTTTACATCCACTTCTATTCAATTTTATTGGTCTTTGAACTGTGTCTATTATCCCACAATATAAACTGTAAATCACACAGCATACATGTCACTCAAGTTACCGTACTGTATGAAATAGCCCACAAGCCACTTGCAAGCCTAACTCATGAAGAAACATTTTTCATTATCTAACCTAGTGAGTTATCTTTTACTTGTTAATTAATTTTATAACAGTAAATAAAAAATATACACAAAAGCACAAAATTTGGTTCCTAACTTTGCCTTTTCATTTTTGGGTGTCAGACCACCAATGAAGTCTACTTTTTTGTAGTCTTAGTATTAATGTATTAAATATTTATTTTAAGTATGCATTTGAAGAAAAACATTTAACATAATGCACAAAGCAAACAATGTCCTATAATTATAATAATTTAACTGGTTTCTAACCCAGGCATTACTTCAAAATAATTCTCTCAGTTACTCACTCAAATCTGTAATAATTTACAAACTGCAGGCAAAATTAACAGTCTTTAATGAAAATAAAGTAACATTGTAAATCATCATACATCATTTTATAAATTAAAACTTAAATGATGTAACAAATGTCAGAGTATTGTTAGCAATTTGTGAGAGAGAGGAGGTGATAGGTGAGTATAGCAAGTGGGCCTGACTTTCTAATTTATATATCTCTATAAGCAAATAAGATATAAGGCTGTAAGAATTGTACTCCCTTTAAACTTGGGATATCTGAGGCAGCAATTAAAAAAAATACAGAATTGGAAAGTTGAACAAATATCACAACACACATACAAAGGGAGTTTAAGAATTTACTTAAACATTTCATTCTAAATAAAAATCAGAACTTATGTAATATTTAAGTTGATTCACTGACTAAATTTTGAAGCTAAGATTATTCATAATAAAGTGGTTTATTTAAAATCCTTTTGTAACTCTGCAAAAGATTGACATGAACTGACCTACCCACAGCAAAAGAATTAATCAAGTTTTATTCAATATAACAGATGATTTGTATATCTTAGAAGGGACGTAAAACTAATATTTTCATTGACATCCTAACCAAAAATATTGAAATACTCCATAAATTCAAAAACAAAGATTGTATTTGGATAACTGCTCTTATAACTAGCAAGGAAAGCGCAATAACAAGTAATTAGTTTTAATCATTACCTCTCCTTCAATATTACTGCATTGCAGAAGTTCATTAATAACCAAGAGTGATCCATGAACTCTGTCATCCCTGTTAACTCCTTTTTCTCGGACAGAAAGCTCTTCAAATCCTCTTTCTGCTTCCTCATAACATTGCTGAAAAATTTGTTGTCTTACTGAAAACCTTAATTTGCAAAACTGGTAGATTCTAGAATCAATTACTAAAGCTCAAATAGCAATGATGCAAAATAACTTATCTGTACATTAAATACCTAAGATAAACTATTTAGAAGATTTTGCTTTAAAAATAAAACAAGTTTTCTGATTATGCTTGTTACTCGAAATACAAGTACAGCATTCTCTTAAGTAGTAAGTGGAACTGCTCATTAAGTAAAGTAAAATATTTTCAAATTTGCAACTTAAAAGTTCTTTAGCAATTTGATCCATGTCATAATGAAATTACTTCACACTTAACTGTTAATACAAGGACAACTTGCAAAATAAAATAACATGAAATATCTAATGATAAAAATATTTTTATTATGATTTTTCTAATTCACTCTTATGTCTAATAAACAACTACATACCTTATACCACGATGGATTCTGAGTTTCTTTGGTTTCACGTTGAGCTGTCACCATAAGAGCTGCTCTAAGTGCCAACACTGCTCCCTCCCTGATAACACACTTGAAATAAAAAAACTTAGTAAACACACAGGTATGTTATTTAACCAACATTACAGTACTTTAAAATCTTCTTCTAGCTTTAAAATAAAACTCACCTGGAGATAATCCAAACACACAAAATTTTTTGCCATATTTAAAGAAGTCTCAAATGATACATTTTTCATCTTAATGACAGTCACGTTCTTAAAAATAAATTTGTACATGAAATACAAATACACAGACTTTCCAAAATCAATAACCTATAGAAACACTGGTCATTATCAGCTATGAAAGAGAAAAAAAAGGACAAAAAAAATACCTACCTTCAACCCTACTACTTTCAGTCACAAGCCACATTATCATGTTTGTTGACTTGCATTCAAAATTTTATTGAACTATTTTATGAATTTATACCAATAAGTTTGGTATCAAACTTGAATATGATTCAAATTTTAATATTATACATTAAACTTCATTTAAAAGTAAATATTATAAAATGCTAAAATATCGACTTTTGTGTGTCTCATAATGTATTGAATGTAGCACCAGTTCAAAATACAAAGTCTATAGTTTTGTACAAATTAGGATTGGTTCGATGGTTGGTTGATTTGGTGTTTTATGGCACAAAGCAGCTAGGCTATCTGTGCCAAACATCTAGTAAAAAGTTAAGATTAAAGTAAATGTAGTAAAATTCATAAAAGGAAATTAAGATAAAATAAAACAAAGTAAAAAAAAGCATAAAATCTATGTTTACATCTAGTCTACAGCATTAAGAGAAAAACTACAGTACTACAAGTTGAAGAGGATGTCTGCAGCATAACTGTAATTATCTGAACTTGCCAGGAAGACTAACAGGTAAGTACAAAAACCACCATCAGTCACCTGAAGTTGGCCTTTCCAGTCCTGGTTTGGAGTCATTTGTCTTTATGGCCATTTTCAAAAAGTAATAAACATTTTAAAAGACTTGTAGCAAAATTTTAATAACAACTCAGCAGGATGACTAACAAGTAGTTCAAACAGCAGTGTTAGTCACCTGAAGTTGGCCTTTCCAGTGGTGGTTTTGAGTTAATTGATGTCACTGCCACTTTCTAATTTCAAATCAAACAAGATGAACTGTGATTCTTAAAAGAGAATCTCATTAAAAAAAGGTCTAATGTATAAAATAAAAAACTTAAATAACATTAAAAAAATTTATGGCCTTTAAAAAACTAAAAACATTTCTGAGGTGAACAGTGTCACCATCGCCGAGATAACACTGTCTACCGTTATGGACAAACCTTGGTACAGAATATGACCCCATCGTTGAGAGTCATCACAACGGCAAGAAAGTAAAATGTAGTTTACTGTGACCTGAGTGTTAGACTACACAATAGAGTTAAAAAGCTGTAACCAATGCATAGTCAAGTTAGAAAAACTTCCTCTTTCCAATCCTTATGGAAGCAAGATGGACAAAGTCCAATATGAGGTTTTAGTTGGAAAAGCTTGTTGTCATGTTGCTCATTTCAAGTTGACTGCCATATGGCACGTAGCCAAGCCTTGAATAAAGGACCATAGTCCACGTATGAGACAAGCACAGCAGTGATAGTGCCAGAGCATATAGACTTAGCTGTGGTGTCGGTGACTTCATTCCAACAAATACCAACGTGGTCAAGTATCCAGAAAAACTGGATAGAAGTAGACGTTAAAGAGAAATGAGCCAGTCAGTTTTCAATATTGGCAAGAACAGGGTGTGAACCAACTTTACGTGATTCTAGGGGCAGTAGAGAACTATGTGAGTCACTATAAATCGTACAGTTTCAGTACTGCTTAGCTTCTATGTGATCCAGGGCAAGAGAAATGGCATACAGTTCATCAGTGAACACAGAAGCTGTAGAGAAGATTCTGCATGCAACCACCAAACCACAATAAACCATAGCAGAGCCCACACAGTCACCTGATTTCGAACCATCTGTATAAATAGGAATGGAAGGATGGTTCGAAAGATGATCAGCAAATAGCAGACAGTATTTCCAATCAGAAGTGTCTACTTTTCTCAAATGACTTAAAGATAGGTCACAACTGGGGACTGCAAGAAGCCATGGTGTGATGGGCTGACCAGTGGATACAGCAATGTTATCCAAGGACAGACCAAATTCATCCAACTGCTCCTGTATATGGAGGCCAAAAGAAGCAATGACAGACCATATGTTCTGAAAAAGCATGGCCCACCAAGGAAGAAAAACACAACCCCAGGTGGGATGCTATGGTAAAGAACAAAGTTTCAAAGCATATAGTAAAGACAGTTGCAAACAGCAGAAGTGCAAAGAAGGTTCATGAGACTCTAAGTATAAGCTCTAAACTGGGGAAGTGCAGAATAGGTGATGAATAGGGTCTAGCATCTTTAAGGCTGATAGTTTGGCAGACCTATAGACCAGTGATCCATAAGAGTTTCAATCAAACAAGAGCACAATATATCCAGCATAGAATGTCAATCTGCTCCCCAAGTGGTGGAAGAGATGACACGGAGGATGTTCAGTGCTCTTGTACATTTGATCCATAGCTGCTTGATGTGTGGTATAAAAGTCAGCTCACAATCAAAGATAAGCCTAAGGAACTTAATCTCAGAGACCACAGGCAGCACAACTTCACCGATACAGAGTTCAGGATCAGGGTGAATACCCCGTTGGTGGCAAAAGTGCATGCAAACAGTTTTAGATAAAAGGTAAAACCATTTGCTGTGGTCCACTTCAGTAAACAATTGAGGGCAGTCTGTAGTTGCCACTCAATATACCTCATGTTCGACGACTGACACAAGTTGTGAAAGTAATTGACATAGAGCCCATTTACATCAGTGAGAGGGAGTTGTTCAGTGATGGCATTAATTTTTATACTGAAAAGTGTGACATTCAGAACACAGCCCTGAGGGACCCCAAGTTCCTGTAGAAAAGAATGGGAAAGTGTCAAACCCACACGACTTGGAATCTCCTGTCCATTAAAAAATTTTAAATAAAAATGGGCAAATGGCCACGTAACCTATATATATGGAGGTCGTCCAAATGCCATACCTCCAATTTGTATCATAAGCCTTCTCAATGTCCAAGAATATTGATACAAGATGTTGTTGTTTGAGAAAGTCTTCTCTGATTGACATTTAAAGTCAAATCAGTGGTCCACGGTGGAGTGCTGTCATCGAAACCTACACTGGGTGGGTGAGAGGAGATTATTTGATTTGAGAAACTAAACAAGACAAGCATTAACCATTCTCTCTAAGGTCTTACAGAGACAGCTCATTACAGCAATTGGATGGTAATTTGAAGAAATCTTGGGATCCTTCACAGGCTTAGAGATGGTAGGACAATAGCCTGGTGCCAGGCATCAGGAAAAACATTCTCCTGCCACACCTGGTTAAAAACAATCAGAAGAATAGCAAAAGAAGCAGGAGATAGATCACGCAGCATGTCATAGTGTATATCATCAGGTCCAACTGATGTACTGCCAGACCAATGAAGAGCCAGTTTGAGTTTCACCAGTGTAAAGAGACGATTATAGTCACAGAGACAATCAGCTCGAAAGGAAAGAGGTGATTGCTCTGCCCGTGTCTCAGTGGCTAAGAAGGTGGAAGAAAAAGCAGAAGTGCTAAATACCCAGCAAAAGCTTTCATCTAGAGTATCAACGATGCTCTGAGTATTAGCTACTTCCTGGCCATCAGTGAGCAAGATCAAAAGTGGGACAGAAATATATTACTCACTAACCTTTTGAATCTTGTCCCATATGACTTTGGAACTGGTGGTAGAAGATACGTTGGTTGTGAACATAATCCAAGATTCCTTCTGGCTTTGATGTCTTCCTCATTGAGCATGTGCACGGGACCACTGGAAAGCGATGAGGGTCAAGAGTGCGGGATTATTACGGAAAGTATCCCATGCTCGTTTTTGAGCCTTTCATGCCATGTGGCAAGCAGGATTCCACCATGGACGAGGATATAGTGGAAAATGTGTTGAGGTTTTAGGAATAGATTGAGCAGTTGCTTGTATAATACAGTCAGTTACTGCTGCCACATAGTCGTCTATTGACAGCTTACAGACAATGGCATGATCAATTTCTGCAAGTGCAGTGAAAGAGGGCCAGTTCGCCTGATCCAGCTTCCACTGGGGCATGCAGGTCAAGTGGCATCGATCACAGCCAGTCTCTTTCAAGATTATAGGAAAATGATCACTGCTTCATGGATTATTGTCAACCTTCCATGAAAAATGGGAAAATAATGAAGGGGAGCAAAATAAGAGATCAATAGCAGTAAAGGACTGATGAGACACATAGAAATGAGTAAAAGAACCAGTAATGAAAAAGAAAGGTTGTGATCAGAGAGTATATGCTCTACAGAGAATAACCCCTCTTATCAATATCAACACTTTCCCACAGGGGATGATGTCCATTAAAGTCCCCCAGGAAGGGAGATGGCAACTATTCAGTGAGAGCATCAAGGTCTGATGGATCATATGTCTCTCCAAGTAACAGGTAGAGAGAACAAACAGTAATGGTATGCCCCAAGGAAATATGAATGGTTACAGCCTCCAAGGGTGTGTCAAGTGGCAAAGACAGGGTGGGCAAATGCTCATGAATTAACAGTGCCACCCCTCCAGGCACTCGTCCAACACAACCTGTCATTTCTGTATAAAGAAAACCGCCAAAAGGTGACTATATTGGCAGGTTTCAGAAAAGTTTTCTGTAAGGAAAGACATACAGGATGGTAAGAAGCAATCAGTGTTTTGATGTCATCCTGATTAGAATGTAAACCTCAACAGTTCCATTGTATCAGGGTGGCCATTTCTATTTATGTGTAGGCGAATTGGGTGAACAACCCTTCTGTTTACAACCACATTTTTTTGCTTACTGGCCTTATTCGAGGGAGGCCTATCAACTTCCATGGATCCTGCCCTGGGTCAATTAGGCAGGTCTTTGCTGTTGGAAGGGGATTCCAAAGACTGAGAATGTGAACAAATGATTGTTTTGCATCTTGGGGTGAGAGAAGAAAGTGGATCCAAGAAAATGCCTGTACCTGGAACCAAAGGACATGGGTCTTGGGGTTTGTTGGAATGTATGTAAGGGACAGAGATAGGTGTTGAAGTTGACTCATCAACTTTTTTAACCATGGAGGTCAAAAGACTTTTCATTTGTTTAGAGAACAATTCTTTAGAAGGCACAGAGAGATCTGTCTGCACTCCCACAGTAGTTGTGGAATGAAATGCAGCAGCATATGTCCGAGCTGAGGTGATGGACAGCAATTTTCGAGGCTCAGGATAAGTAATGTTAAGAATCATTTTCAACTGCTGCACCTCTTTTTCTTCCAACTATTTAGAGCAAGAACAAAAGTAAAATGGGTGAGAGCCATTGCAATTGATGCAATGAGGGTCTGTTTCACACTCACAGGCATCATGATCCTTGTCACTGCAACGAGCACACATCAAGGAACCACGACATGACGTCTTCAAGTGACCAAACCTTTGAAACTGGAAACATTGGAGAGAATATGTACTTTGCAATTAAGATAACCTGCCTTGATAGTGGTAGGCGGACGTGGTGATGTAAATGTGAGAATGAGGACATTGGTCGGCACCATAATTCCATCTTTGCAAGTGGAGATATGCCTCACTGCAGAAACTCCTTAGGTGGAGAAGCCAGCGAGAATCTCCGACTCTGGGATGTTCTTCAAATTCCTCTCAACAATAACTCCTCGTGACAAATTCAAAGTAGCATGAGGTGTAATCTCAATAGGTATATCCCCAATTGCCTTTGCATGCAAGAGGTTTTCACTGTGTTCAGATGTGGATATTTCCACCAATATGTCACCCGATCGAAGCTTCTTTACTGACTTTGGAGAGCCAGCAAGTCCCTCTCGTCCCTCCTGAATGAAAAAGGGAGACATTTGTCCTAAAGGTTTGTCTGAAAGTGAATGCAATATAAGAAACTGAGATACAACAGGTGGTACAGATGATGAGGATTGCTGCTCAGAATCTTCAAAACATGGTCGTTTACCTATAGACTGTTTTTCACTATTTTATTAAGATTTTTAATTGCAGTATCCATAATAAAGAAAGGGAAACTTCGGTGCCTACTGACCCCACCCACCATGAAGCCCTATGAGAGGACACACTACAATGTCAAACAAGGACACTGCAGCAACGCTAGGGTTTCGTGAGCACTATACCCAAACACCAGCATCAGTTGGTGTCCACAACACCTGTTGAGAACATCCAACACTAATACTTGGTTGACCCTAGCCCGAGTGGGCCAGCCGATTGATCCCAAGGCTGCCCATTTACAGGAATTCAAGGCTAAAGAGGTGTGTTAGGATTAGACCCCTCAACCATTAGGATCTTCTCCTCCCCTTTACGGGTTGCCACACACAGCAAATAAGTGGGTGGATGTTTCGATCTCAGAGGAGGTAAACTGAAAAAACAGATCCTTCCCTGGGAGGTCCCCTCACCACATACAGTAATCCACACTGTGGGGTTTATTTGAGCAATGATGACTTTATAGTGAGTAATCTACATTTAATTTCATATATTTTGGAGGAGTGTTGGACAAAACAGATAAAACAAGATGCCTAGAGAAAATGTCATATGTAACATTTGGGAAAATTCAAGAGTTTTTAAAAATATTGCCTTGCAGAATTAAGAATGTAAAACTTTTATTACCTAAAATTTTATGCTATATTAATTGGTATTCCTTAAACAAAAAGTAGTTTAATAAGCTTTTGAATGCAAGACAATAAAACTTTGTGTTGTGCACAGTAAAGGATACATGAGACAAGAGGGTTCATCGCCATACGATGTCAAATGGTGCGTTTCAATTTTTATCGAACGTATTTGAAATTCAGTTACGCGTGTGTCTATATATATGCATGTAAGAGTAAAATGAGAAGGACATATACAGTTTATCAACTATAAATGAAGTTTTTAATGTAGATCTTGTCAATGAGGACTGAAGTCATAAGAAAAAGGAAAATTATGACAACCTCTGACATACAGCAATTCTACTTTACTTGAACCCCATGGCCCTTTATGGCTTTTTTAAATTCCTTTCTGTGTATGGTACTGCATTACATTCTAAATTTTACTAAACCACTTTGCAATCAGTATATGAAAATGAAATTAATATTAATTGAATGTTGTTACAATTTTAATGTTTATGTAATCTAAGTTTTAATTACTTTGTTTCAAACCTTTAAAAAAATTTTAAACAGTTTTTATATCACTTTATCCAAATGCTTAGAAAAACCTCAACTTTAGTACCATTTCTATCTTAAACATACAAGCTGGAATTTACAGTAATTTCTTTACACTAAGTACATGTTCGACTTAACTGTCATGCAAGATCTAAAGTTTGCAAGCTGGGTTGTCTTGGAAACAGACAAATTTTCCAACCCATGATGGTTGCCACACCCACTATGCATTGCTTTGAGATTTCTAACATACATGTAGTTAGTTAACACAAGTATATATAGTTGTTTGAAAGAACTCAGTTTGCACTGTATCAATGATTAATTTGAAACTGGCACACAGCTTTCCTTCTAGTGTACATGTAACTGCCCTTCATACTGTTGTCTGCTTGAGCAACTACAGCACGAATGATGACTGAAAATTAGCATTAACAAATAAAAATAAAAATAATTTTGAATGTTGGTGTTTTTTGTTTCCATAATAGTTTATTATTTAAATACTTTAAAATAAATTCATGATAACATTCATTTGGACCATGGGAATTTTTTTTAGAGAAGACTAACACAGGGTTAAAGAATTAGTAACAAGTGTGAGATTTTGTTGTAAAAAAAATCTGTCTCAGTTCCTTATTCTATGAAAATTGTACTCAAGTTGGTGATCTGTACAAAATTACCACTGGTGTATTCCTGGTATTTAGTGGTACTTGCCTGCAAGTTACTTATGGATTTAATTTAATTTCCTGTAGACAACATTGGAGAATATTTGTTGGTCGAAATTCCTGTGTGGACAATTGTCATTTTTTTTGTGCTAGAAAGACATTTTGGGCTCCATGCAAAGTCTCTTTTTTTCCACAAAAATTTCTATCAAGTTCAAAACACTGCAAAAATCCAGCTTGAAAAAAGAATAATGTTTACCTTAGGATCTCTAACAGCATTAAAGATGCAGTCAAAAAATTGCTGAACTTGTTGGAAAAATAGTGCAGGTGTAGAAACAGCCAATTCTTTTAGTATCAACACCTGATAAAAACAAAGATAATTAGTATACAAGATCAGTTTGGAAACAAAACCAATATTTCATGTAAGTTTATCACAATTACTTGCCTCGGACTGAATCTGACCATTGCAGATGTTCACAAAAACAAGCAACATAGTTTTCTTTTATATTGTGCATCCATATATATTAATCAATAAATGATTTAATTTTAAATTTTATAAAAGAAATTATTTGATGTTACACTTCCTTCATTGTAAAAATTGAAATTTACAATCATTTATAAAAAAGAATACTTATATCAAAGATTATATTTTCAATAATTTCCAGTCCTGCTCAAGCTTTTAGTACTTACTGCTGCATGTCTCTTGCCTTCATGTCTTTCTCCTGCTAACCATTCAAAAGCCCTCTTTACTTGAAATTCCACATACTCTGCAGTGTATGTTCCACTTGAAAGAGCTAATCTTCCAACAGCATAGGCTGCCAACTCCATTACTCCAATGTCATTAGATGGAAGCAAGTTTCTTAAATAATTGGCAAAACGGCTGATGCGAGTACTTGTGTTTCCAACGTTGACTCCCAAAAGACTGACTAAGAGACCAAAATATTTGTCCATTAAACAAAAGTTATTAGTTCTAAGTTTGCTGGAAATTGTATATAGTGTAAAAATAACAAAACTCACTCTTAATATCAATATCTTATAAACACAAACCTTTCAAAACTAATACAAATCAGAAATAGCTAGGCTTAATTCTTAATATATTTCAAGCACATCATACCAGTTTCAAAACTACATAAATTTTTATCCATCTTCCATATTCCTTCATACATGTGTAAATTACACCTGAATAAAGAAATTAACAAACATGTTCATGCACTAACATACTTACAAATACATATATTTAAAGCAGAATTTTTTCATTTATACTTTAAAGTTTTACTAGTAAGTTATAAGTCAAACTGATCTCAGACCAATGATGAACAAAACCTCCATATCAAAGGTTTAAAATGTAATGATACTTGTTTTAAAAACCATGGTAAAAGATGGATGTCTGAAAATACCATAAAATTGGACCTCCAAGAAGAGAGAGGGAGAGAACTGCAGGATTTCTAAAAGGTGAAGAATGAAAATCACAAATGAGCTGGCAAAGGAGAAGCAAAAAGAATTTGATATGGGTTGTTAAATAAAGACTGTAGATTAAAAAAGAAGTGGATAAGCACATAGGAAGAATGTGGATCAATCAAGACTGAGAGAGTACCACCAAAACCAAGAAATTTAGGATTTGACTAAAAAAATGACAGCTTAGTGAAAATAGGTGCTACAAATGCATTGATAACTAATTAAGCAACTCTCAAAGTGGGAACAACTTACAGACCTGAAGGATTTATTCCAGCCTTGACAACTGATTCTTCACTACATTAAAAGTTTCCAAAACATTGAAAGTCAATAACCAGATGTCATTGTCTTGAATCCAAAAGTAAAGCTTCAGAAAAAGCAAAGGTTCCAAGAGAAAGCACTGTCCTATTAGTAGAGATACGAAATGACAGGAATGTTTGAAATTGATCAAACTGATAAATTCAAAATAATTGCTGGAAGGTACATAAACTGAACTTTCCCCATCTAATAGGTTAAGATATGACACTGCATCCAACTCAGCTATGGATACCTGTGAAAATGTGGGAATCCAGACAGAGTGGAGGAAGATGGATGCTCAGAATCATTTGGAAACTTTTAAGTAACAACAACAGTAAGAGTAAAAAGAGGAGGTAGAGAATCAACAGAATGAAGTGGCTGCAGGGGGGAATGACATTAGAGATTCCCACAAAAGTAACAATCTCATGCACAAGATGAAAAGGAGACACAAGAGCTTTAGACACAAGAAACTTCATATCTTGGAAATGTATAAAGAGTTGAGCCCACTCAGCAACAAAGTGATAAAGACTTCCAAATGAAACAGACACTGACTCAAGATCTGACTAGTCAACCCAAACAAGCAAACTTCCAAAGTGAATGGATTAATAGCAAATGATATCCCAGAGAAAAGAGCTAGATGTTGCCAAATGCTTAGATAGTTGTAGAATTGAATATCTAACAAATGCAATCACCTTGTACACGCCTTCAGAATTCAGTAGAAAATGTGTACTGAATGATAAATAAAGCTTCTAAGAGAAACTCAGAGTCTCTGACAAGGAGTGAGTCAAGAGGTGGACAAGATGTACCATAGTTTAGGAAGGGGACAAAAGAAAAGAGCTGCTGGATTAAAATTTCCCAAAAGAGTCTGTATAAAGAAATGGTTGGTTGGTTTGGCATTTAATGGTGCAAAGCAACTAGGCTATCTAAACCAAACATCCAGAAAAAAGTTAAAGTGAAATTATTAAAATTCATAAAAAGGAATCAAGGTAAAACAAAATTTAATTTTTTGAATTAAAAACATAAATAGCAGTAAATCCATTTTTTATCATTAGTTTACAGCAGTAAGAGAAACTACATTAATATAAGTTGTAAACGATTTTTTGTAGCATAATTTTAATTACCATAACTTGCCAGGATGACTAACAGGCAAGTTCAAACATAGCATCAGTTTCCTGAAGTTGATCTTTCCAGTCCAGGTTGAGTTATTTGACATCATGGCAGTTTCCAGAAAGTAAAGTAGTAACACAAGTTTTAAAATACTTTCTGTAGCATAACGTTCATTATTACAACTCACCAGGATGAATAATGGGTAAGTTCAAACATCAATGTTAGACACCTGAAGTTGGCCTTTCCAGTCCTGGTTTCAAGATATTTGATGCTATGGCCATTTTTTAATTTCAAATCAAATTAGTTGTACTTTAATTCTCAAAAAGAAATGACATTAAAAAAACGTCCAATTTATAAATTAAAAACTTAAACAGCATTAAAGAGATTAATGGCCTTTAAAAAACTAAAAGAATTTGTAAGGTGGACAGTGTCACCATTGCCAATGACACTGTCTAACGTTATGGACAAACCTTGAGACAAAACATGTTTAAAATGGTGCCATTGTTGAGAGTTGTAATGATGACAAGAGTGTAAAATGTAGTTTATTGTTACCTGAGTGTCATACAGACAACACATTCATACATCAGTCCAATATAAAAAAAAAAAAAGTTAAAAACTATGACCAATACATAGTCTTATTAGGACAATTTCCTCTTTCCAATCCTAACAAAAGCAATATGGCCAAAGTCCAATAGAGGGTTTTATTTGGAAAAGCTTGTTTTCACATTGCTCACTTCAAGTCAACTGTTAATTAGCATGGAGCTGAGCCTTGAATATAGGACCATAATCCATGTATGGAACAGGCATGACAGTGTCAGAGCAGACACTTAGTTGTGGTATCAGTGAGCTTATTCCTGCCTGGTATACAGAAAAATTGGATAGAAGTAAATGTTAAAGAGAAATGGGCCAGTTGGTTTGGATATCGGCAAGAAAGAATGTGAAGTGATTCCTAGGCCAGCAGAGTATTAAGCAAGTCAGTAAAAATAGTGCAACTTGAGTACTGCTTAGTTTCTATGTGATCCAGGATAAGAGAAATGGCATACAGATCAACAGTGTACACAGAATCTGTAGAGGGAAATCTGTGCATAACCACCGAACCACAACAAACCATGGCAGAGCCTACAGAGTCACCTGATTTCAAACCATCCATATAAATAGGAGTGGAAGAATGGTTCAAAAAATGCTCAGCAAATCACAGAAAGTACTTCCAATCGGGAGTATATGCTTTTCTCAGATGAGTTAAAGATAGACCACATTTGCAAATTGTACTAAGCCATGGTGGGATGGGCTGACCAGTGAATACAGCAATGTTATCCAAGGACAGACCCAATTCATCCAACTGCACCTCATACGAAGGCCTAGTGGACCAAAGGCAGATCATTTGTTCTGAAAAAGCATGGCCCACTGAGGAAGGTAAACACAACCCCAGGTAGGATGATGTGGTAAGGATCAAAGTTTCAAAGCATATAGTAAAGACAGTTGCAAAGAGTGGAGGTGCAGAGGAGGTTCATGAGACTGTGTACAGCTCTGGACTGGGGAAGTGCAAAGAGCCCCAGTGCAGAGCCAAAGTCCCTGATGATGAATGGGGTCGAGTCAAGGCCAAGATCCTGGCAGAGCTATCGACCAATGACCCATATTCTAGTTTTGATCAAATAAGAGCACAATAGATCTTTAGCAAGTGGTGGAAGAGAGGACACAGAAGATGTACAGTGCTCTTGTATATTTGATTCGTAGCTGCTTGATGTGGTATAAAGGTCAGCTTGCAGTCAAAGATAAGCCCCAAAAACTTTGTCTTAGGGACCATGGGTAGCACAACTTCACTAATACAGAGTTCATGATTGGGAAGATTACCCCACTGGCAGCAGAAGTGCATTAATATAGTTTTATAGAGAGAGAAGTTAAAACCATTTGCTGTGTTCCACTTCACTAAATGTTGAGAGCAAAATGTAGCTGCCGTTCAATATACCTCATGTTCGACAACTGACGAGATGTGAAAGTCATCAACATAAAGCCCATTTGGCAGTTGTTCAGTCATGGCATTAATCTTTATACAGAAAAGTGCAACACTCAAAACACAGCCCTGAGGGACTCCAGGTTCCTATAGAAAAGAAAGGGAAAGTATTGAACCCATACGAACTTGGTATTGCCTGTCCATTAAAAATTTAATAAAAATTGGCAAATGACTACACAACCCATTTATGTGGAGGTCTTGCAAAATGCCATACCTCAATGTAGTTTCATAAGCCTTCTCAAGGTTAAAGAATATTGATACAAGATGTTATCTGAGAAAGGCTTCTTTGATTGATGTTTCAAGTCAAATCAGGTGGACCATGGTAGAGCACTGTTGTCAGAACCCACAGTGGGTGAGCAAGAGGAAGTTGTTTCATTCGAGGAACCAAAAAAGACAAGCAATAACCATCCTTTCCAAAGTCTTACAAAAACAGCTCATCAAAGCAACTAGACAATAGTTTGAAGGAATCTTGGGATCCTTCCCAGGCTTAGAGAAAGGTAGGACAATAATTTGGTACCAGGCATCAGGATAAACACTCAAAAAATAGCAAGAAAAGCAGGAGATAGATGGTGCAGGATCTTGTAAAGTACATTATCAGGTTTGACCAATGTGCTGCCAGTTTGAGTTCACCAATGTAAAGGAGCAATTACACCCATAGAGAAAACCAGCTTCAAAGAAAAGAGATGATAGCTCTGCCCGAGTCTTAATGGCTAAGAAATTGGAGGATGAAGCAGAAGTGCTAGATACCCAGTAAAAGCTTTCACCTAGAGTATCAGCTACTTTTTGGCAATCAGAGAGTAAGGTTGAGGGGAACAAAATAAAATTTAGAAAACTTGGCTGATCTTTAGGAAAAGTTACTCTCCAATTCTTACAATTGAGACATTAATCATTAACATTTAGTTAGTGTCTAGTGTGAAGCATCATCAAACAAAAATGTTCTTCCTTCTATATACTTTCACAGCTTGATTTTGTTTGTGTTAATTTCATTTTATTTCATTCATATACATGTTTAAAGCTATGCTATTTGTGAAATTTTCTATAAAGTTAATCAAGCTCAAATTTTTTTTTCCCTATAAAACTACTAATTTTCCTATTTTCAGATTGTTTTGAGTCATTTAACCATTTCTCAAACAGATCATGGGTCAAAAGCCATGTCATTTGTTGACTTGGATTCAAACGTTTAGCTACTATTTTATGAATTTGGGAATATAATTCAAACTAACATTATGATGAGTTATCTTCTAAATTTAAAAGTAAGTGTTAAAAGAACACTTAAATATAGATTATAGTGTTTCATGTGGTAAGTCAAATATAGTACTGTTTAAAATTAGATGTTTGTGATGTCAAAATACTAAATCTATAATTACATTCAAATTAGGAACTCAAATTACTAATATTTATAAGCTGAAATATAAAATAAGAACCTCATATTTTATTCTGCTGACATATGGATTACGTACCAAATCAAACATATTGGCCCCATTCAGTTCCACTTTTAAAAGAGGTCCTTTACATACAATTACTTCAATACATGACATGTGAATAACCACGTAGCAGTTTAGAATGCCCCCTAGTGGTTTTCTCAGCCATTTTATGCTGTGAAAAGGCTAGCACATACTTTTGAACCAAGATTTCAAGGTAGGTAGGTTGTGTTTTTAGTCTGCTTGAAATTTCTTATTCTTTAAAATCTAAATAAATCTTAGTTAGTAAGCTACATACGTTACAGTGGATTTTACATATCAGTATAGTTATTTATGAATTTTTGGTTATTCAATTGTATATATAAAACCTTAAAAAAATTTTGTTTGATATCCTCCACATATGGAATTTTAAAAGACTACACCCTCTGTCCAGCAGCAAACGAATTCAAAAATTGTAGCAAGAAGAGAATTGTTTCCTTTACTTTTTATTGTTTTATATTTTAAGACACACAAATTTAATAATTTATTTCTAAATAGTAATAATCTAAATACATAAAAACACTAGTTCACTAAAACACTGCCAAGAAAGGGAAGAATGAAAATCCATTTTATAATACTGGATACATAACATGAGGGCACACAAAATACATCAATACAAGTTATATAATGTTAGGTAGGCATGACTGGTAGGTCAATATAATAAATATAAATACATTTTTATTTTTGTTAGAATATGTAGTCATCCAAGCATGAGAAAAGTATAATTTATATTTCCTAATTTTTTTTTATGATTGTTACAAGGTTGATCAAGTGAGACCCCACATAGTTGGAGTATAGTAAATAACAAAATAAATTTTAAATGTGTATTTTCAGTGAGAATAATAATAAATTATTATAAAAGTCCAAAGTCTGTATCAACAGTTATAGTGCAAATATTTAACATGCAAATATGTAAATAAACTTGTGTATATTATGTCAAGCCCATTATAAAAGGGTTAAAAACATTTTAAACATTTTTAAATTGATAAATATCTTCAAGTGTGGTAATTTGTATTTTATATTTTGAGTCCTAAAAGTGTTGTAATTTAAAAATAATTCTTACATTTAAAATGGTAAAACTTAAAAATACTTATAAATGCATGTTATAGATAACATATAATTCACGAAAAAACTAATTTATACTGAACAAAAAGCAAACAGTACAACATTTGGTAACTTGGTAAGGAAGTTTGTGATGACACCAGAAGGCTTCTCTGTGGAGATTATGATGATTCACAAAATGTAAATTAAAGTATGAAAAATATTAAAAACCACGGTAATACAAAAATATATTCTAACTACACAATTTTTCTAATCCCACTATCAGTGTAAAAAACTTAGAAATAATTAACTTTACACACATAAAAAAGACAAGATTTTATAAGAGAAATTGTTGGTAAAGTCAAAAGCTTAAAAATAGCAGGTTAAAATGTATTATTTCATGTTATACACTGACTAGAATAACTAGAAAAACATGCATGCTAAGAAATTAATAAAATTAACTTAAGTTTTACTATACCAGAAAGTATTTAGATGGCATTGACCATAGCTAGACATTTGTTTTCTTTTTACAGTGCCTCCTACCTGGTTCAAACTAGTTATAATTATATAGTCTATTCCTGTAAACCCATTAACGACTTCACACTATTGCATACTTTCAATGTTTTAGTTCAGGTCTAGTAATTTCTAAAATCAAAGTTAAATGAACATGTCATTCAAAAGTCAACATTTGTTTTAAGCAAACAAAATTAATATTAGCTTGCTGTAATTTTTTAATTAAAGCAATATTTTCGTAAGTAACAATAGTTGCACTTGTAAGTTGTTGTATGTAAGCAATGTATTGAGCTATACAGTAACTTAGATATCAAGATCAGCAAGCATCATTGCATCTGGTTACATTATCAATTACCACTAAGCCACACACCCTCACATTCATGAGTTGTGAACATGCAAGAACACATGCACACCTGCAATTACACCAATAGTAGTAGTAATACCCATTATATCTATTATTTGGATAGATGGAATATACAAAAATAGTTACAATTGATTAGTTGGTTATTTTTGTGGCATTGATTATAATTTTTATTAACTATTGCTTAATTTGATTTCTTAATCAAATTAACTGCTCACTTTTTTTTTGTTCTTACAAACCTTATAAACATTATGCTTTCATTCTCACCACTCCCTAAAGCAAACATTTCTGGATTCATTAATATCTGCCATTTTCCTTATCTAATAAAACATTTTGTTTTTGAAATCCATCTACAACTTACCATAAGGTAAGCAAGTTCTGTAAGAATAGTGTACTCATTTTTCTGAGTCTCCTCAAAAACTGTAATCAAACCCACATTTCTAAATCATAACCTAATCTTTTGCACTCTAGAGTTGCTGTGAGAAGTGATGAAAGCCATCATATAATAAAAGTTTACATTGGAAATAAGGTTTATTTAAAAATAAATGGTTGGTTTAATTTCTTCTGGAGGGGGAGTCTTGTTGTTCATAAGTTAGTCATGTTTAAGTTTTCTTTAGCTTCCAATTGTGTCCTCTCACATTACTGCTTGTAGTATCCTTATGAAAAGAACCTTCTGAACTTATGGATTCTTGATCTCTGAAACAATTATGTATCTCCAAGCTCTTTTCTTCCAAATGGAGGCCACCAGCTTATGGGAGTTTAAGAAGGGAATCGATGAAAACCAAAAAAAATAGTGTATGTTTAAAATTTTCATTTCAAATTTTATTTCCATAGAAATAAATGTACAAGGACAGCCTTAAAGGACCAAATGGTCCCTTGTTCTGTATCAATTATTAGGGAAAACACGTGAATAGACTTCAACCTATCCTCATGCCATAATCTCTTACACATCAGGAATCCTTCTGGTGGTACTTCACCACCACATAATCTTAATATCCTTTCCTAAATAAATTGACCAAAATGGAACAAATATTCCAAATTAGATTTAAGAAGTTCTTAGGTGAATCAATAACCACCAGCTCTCTGAATTCAATAGATGATGTATAGGTCTTAATATTTTACTTGCTTTAGTATTAGTTAACTGTATATTGCCTGCACAGCTATAGTTAGTTCATATTTGTGCTTAGATATTTCATCAACTTAATGTAGTTTTTCAAGATGTTGTGACAAACAATATACATAACCTTACTTCTGTTATGATATACTCTTTTACACTGTTGGTTCTAGCTTGATGCATTTTACTTCACTAATAATACCTGTGTGTTTTTAATATGCTAACATTACTGTAGTGGAAATTTAAAACATACCAATAGCAAGAATTCCTCCTTTTTTGTCATTGCTGTCACTGCTTGAAACCATTTCAAAAATGTGACGATTGAAGAAATCCATAAAACCCTGCACCTCTTCTACAGATATCTCCATTAACTCTGTAGTTACGTGATGTTGGAGTTCCCGTGCTGTTTTCTGACGTGTTTCTTCATTTCGGCTCCTTAGGCCAGTGACAAACTGCATCATCTGAGCTGTCATTTCTACACTTTTCTTAAATTAGTTTTACAGTAGTCCTGTATAATTAAACATATATATAAAAATAAAATTATACTTCAACTTTGTTTCCAAAATACCAAAATTCAAATATTATTTGGATATAATACTAACTCAGTAACTGTCTAAATCACTAAATACATCTTAAGACAAATTGTTTAATAATTAATAGATAATTAATGTTTAATGTAAATACCTATGAAGTGGAACTTAGCAAGTCTACTTTAAATGAGTATGCTAATGTGATCAAGTTTAATACTACAGAACTAGTAGTAATACAAATACTAACTGAAGAAAGTTTAATATTACCTTCTAGCCCGAAAATCACAACAGTAATATGAAGCCTAACCGTATTAAAAATGCTACTGTTACATATTATTACAATTATATTTATTAGAAATTAATCACGAACACTGAACAAAGTATTAAACTTCAAATTAATCTCTTGCATAATTTAAATATAACAAGTATACGTTTTCTATCCTAAGTCTCGACTCTTCTTTTATAATATTCAAAGCAGCTTTTAGAAACTTTTCGAGATTGAAATTAACAACAGATTTTACAAACTACTCTTAGTTCATATTATCACGTTTTTCGATTTCATCATAGACCAGGTAGGCCCATATCAAACAGTTTTGCTGACACTAAGAGCGATCCTAGCGACTGCAGTAAAAACTACGTAATATGTCAAGTCTAAATGGCTTTGTATTCGTAATCCTAAAACAAAATTAGTTCAAAATTCTTATTAATTTGTAATTAATGTAAAATATTATGCTAATATTTTTTCATTATTAACCAGATAGTGTTAAAATATTATAAATATCAATATTAGCAAATGTTTATGGACTACACAAGATCTATTGGTCCTTCTTGGTTGACCTATCCGCTAAACTAAACTAAAACTCTCCAATAAATAGACAAAAAAAATAAAACTTAAAGCCAGTTTTTGCATTAATATAGCTATCAAGCTTTCTATTAAAATCACTTAAATTTACTGCCTCCACAACATCCCAAAGCAACCCGTTCCAAAGGCCAACTACACTGTTAAAACATAAAATTGTCTTACCTGAAGATTACTTGATCCTACCTTGCCAAAATTTATATTTGTGTCCCCTAGTCATACTGTTTTCCACGCTGAGTTGGAAAAATTATGCATCAAAACTATCAATTCCTTTTTTCTTTTTTCAAATGAAAACGATTTGAGAAATACCATCTCCTCCTCGTATGCAATTCTTCCATTCTAGGAACCTTTTCAACAATTTAATATCTTTTCTGGTGTAAGGAGCCCAAGACTGAAAACAATACTACAAGTGTGGCCTAACAATGAAATTATAGCCTTGTTACACTTGTGTTGAATATTTCTGACAACCTAAAATCCTATTCGGCTTACTTCTCACAACAGCAAAATGCTTGTATGGCTTAAGAGACAGATCGTTGTTACAACAAAATCCATTTCTTTTATGACACCATTAAGGCTATTCCCATCCAAATTATGACAGCACATATACATTGCCTTGCATTTATTATAATAAAAGCCCATCTGCCATTTAATCACGCAATTCACTAAATCATCAAAATCCATTTGTAACTCAGCAGCATCCTCTTCACAATTAGCAACAATTGTTAATATTGACCTTAATATTGTCAGCAAATTTAACTCATTTATTGACCATTCCTTCCTCTGCCTCACTGATGCAAATCAGTAAGTTTGTTTGTTTTTGTTTTTGAATTTCGCACAAAGCTACTCGAGGGCTATCTGTGCTAGCCGTCCCTAATTTAGCAGTGTAAGACTAGAGGGAAGGCAGCTAGTCATCACCACCCACCGCCAACTCTTGGGCTATTCTTTTACCAACGAATAGTGAGATTGACCATCACATTATAATGCCCCTACGGCTGGGGGAGCGAGCATGTTTGGCGCGAAGGGGATGCGAACCCGCGACCCTCAGCTTACGAGTCGCACGCCTTAACACGCTTAGCAATGCCGGGGCCAAATCAGAAAGAGCAATAGCGCTATGACAGAGCCTTGAGGTATCCAATTTGTGACATTAATTGAGTTTGACTAAACTCAGTTTATAACAACACTCTCTTTTCTTCCATCTAACCACTCTTCTATCCAATTAGCTAACTTATGTCCCATACCTAAAAAAAAATTATTGTGGTACCTTGTCAAATGTTTTTTGAAAATCCATATACATCAAATACACACTCGTGCCGTAATCGACATAGGCAGTAATCTATTAAATGAATGTCGAAAGATTTGTAAGGCGCGATTCCCTTAATGAAATTGTGTTGACTATCTGATAAAATTCTAAACTTTGTTAGAAGACATTGTAAAGTATCTTTTATCAGACTTTCTAAAACTTTTTCCCACAACTGATGTAAGACTAGTAGGCTGATAATTGCTGGGACAATTTCTATTACCTCCTTTGAAGATAGGAGTAGCATTAGCTAATTTCCATTTGTTGATACTTGTCCACTATTCAAGAACTTACAGAACGTTCTGCCAAGTGACTCACATATCCAGTCCTTGACCTCTCTTAAAAGCCCTGGAAACATATTTGACACAGGAGCTTTGTCGTTCTTTAATCTTCCCAATGTTATTTTAACAAGCTCAGAATTAATGCAATTCTCCTGTTTAGCTTTGTGTTCATCTGTTAATTGTTCAAGATGAGTAATACTGCTTAAGTCTTCGTCATTAAAAAGTGAAGATAAAAAAGAATTTGATAATTTAACCATTTCATAATTATCAGATACAAGCCTTCCTTTATTATCACTCAAGGGTTCTATCTCCACCCTGATATTTTGTTTACCTCTAATGTACTTCAACTAATTCTTACTGTCAATTTTATGTATTCAGCCAAATATGTTCTCATACATCCTTATGGATGTCTTAATTTTTTGTTTAACTAACTTTCTTGATCTGTTATCATACCAGTCAATTTAAAGTTCTTAAATTGTGATTCTTTTCTTGAATTTTATCTGTGTGAATTTTACACCCTTTTCGAGTCAACCTGGCTTTTTACTTGCAACTACTCTTTTATTTCTCCAAGGAAAATATTTGTTTTTAATGCTGCATTTTTTCTTTTCACATTTGCTCAGTATCTCTCAATAACTCAACTTTTCAATTCACAACAGGTAGTTCTTGTTGCACCTCTTCAAAATTTGTTTTTTGAAACTTGAAATGAAAATATCGTTATTCCTGATTTGTACATGCAGAAAAACGTCAAACCCAATACGATCAAAATCACTTGATTTCCATCCTTTCAACCATTACTGCATTAGACATTAACATTATTATTAACAGTATTAGACATTATTTCTAGTAGATACCTTGACCACTTGGTGACGAAATCCACCTTGAACAGTTTCTAGAAACCTTTTTTTCCTCATGATTTGACTCTAGCATTTCTTAATCAGTATGTCTGAAATATAAAATCACTCATGATCATGGCTCATTAACAACTGCAATCTTAATCTCACTGTAACGTTTATCGCTAATTTTATCAGTTTTATTTGGTGGGCTGTAACAAATTCCTACTAAGAGCTTTTTCCCTTGATATACACTAACACTAACGGTGTAAACCATCCGTTTCAAAAAGTTTCGTCCTTCCATTGAACTACTCCCAGAAGTCCAACCAGTTAACCTGTTCATTCTTATTATTAATTTTAGCCTAGCATTTAGGCTTAGTGACTTACTTCAAACTTTATCTCCACAGCTAATTATTGGTAGTATCCCTGATACAATTAGTAATTTATGGCCTTTATCTTTAAATGTTTTTACCGAAACCTTCTATTTATTAATTAACTCCTTTATCTTACTCCTCCTTCATTATATCTCTTGTTCTGTGCGTTATGACTTCTACTTGTGTTCCAGGGTAGAATAAACTAACTTTTTTCTCCCTGTTTGCTACACAGACTACTCTATCTACACGTCGTGTCAAGAATCACTTACAACAGTAGCCTCTTTAAGTTCGTAATCTATATTCTTCTCTATTCCTTTTGCTTTCTCTCCCTTCAAAAGTTCCTTGTCTAGATAAGCCAAGGGCTGAAATCTTTTACGCAACAGTATAGAATCTTCACAATTAGGTTCACTACTTTTAATTTTAATACTACCCTTTCTAACTTCCCGATTGCCATTATTAATCTTAGTTGATGCTTCCCATGCATTTAAAAGTTTAAGCTTTTCTTGAAGTCCTGCTACCATTTTCTACAGTTTATACTTCTCTTCATCTATTTCCTTAAGGCAGCTTCCAGCTTTTGTCCAACCTGCAACATATAAATCAAATATACTCACTATTGTGTGTGTGTATGTTTTTTTCTTATAGCAAAGTTATATCAGGCTATCTGGTATGTCCACCAACGAGAACGAGTTAACTAGTTTTAAAAATGTATTTGTTAAGTAAACAATGTATTTTATTTTTCTTACAGTTTTGTTGCAAGTTGAATTATAATCTCGCCTAAAAAAACGTTACATATACTAAGCATAATGTAACGTTATACTACTAAAATCTAAATTAAAACTTATATCTACTATTTTAGTCCCTAATCCTACTTTGTGATAAGATATACTCTAGCTTTTGCATAATACAAAGAGTAGAAGGCTACTAAGTGTATTTTGCACTTTTGTTAGCATTTTTTGTTGGTTCTGTTGGTATCATGTGAGACTATATTTTTAGTGATGATCATAATGTTGCATGATGTGTGCCACACAGTGGAAACTGCTTGAGACAAGATAAATCCCATAGAGAATTGTTAAGTGTTCTTTATGTCGAATTCTAATTCGAGGAGCTGCAAGATGTTATTGTTACTTAATCTTTGTTATCGCTCCTTCTCAAAGTGAGCTGAAGCTTATTTATTTGTAGATGTATTAGCATAGAGTATCGTGGATACGTTAGCCAACAATTGGATAGTGTTAGGTGTGATGAAGACTTGTATTTAGCCTTACTAACCCCAGTCTGATGGTTTGTCAGATTATATTATATGTATTAATGAGTAGATGTAAAAGAGCGTGCTTTTCTTATTGCAAAGCCACATCGGGCTATTTGCTGAGCCTACCAAGGGGAATCGAGCCCCTGATTTAAGCGTTGTAAGTCCGTCGACTTACCGCTGTACTAGCAGTAGCCATAGATGTAAAAGAACTGACAGTGATGAACACTTAATTGCCATATGTGATGATGGCATATTTAGTAATATTACAGGGTTGAACAAACTGTTTTCTGAGCTGTCTCATATCTGGTACTAAGTGTTAATCCCTGTGGATATGATTTATGGTCCTCCAATATGGGGAAGAATACATAGTGTGCTTCAGATCAATTGTGTTTAATGCACGTGAATGCATTGAACAACAACTTGAAAAAATCAAAATAACATAAGTACTACAATTGGATGGTGATAGGATGGATGTTCCACAAAAGTTACTGAGTGTGTCGTTGTGGTATGTACCAACTGCACAAAAGCAGTTTGGATCTGGCTAGATGATTCCATACCTGATACTCCAGTAAATTAGTCCTCTAATATACGCGTTACAACAGATGTAAGGCATATGAAGTTGCGTTAAATTGCTAACTAAGGCCATTCACCTATAAAATCGTAGCAACACAATCCGCTTATGGCAACATTATCCATTTACAAAAATACCACGTACCTTCGTAAAACTTATGTACGTTAAAACTATAAAGTAGCATGTGTAAAATGAAATATTTTGTCAAGAAAAGAAAATCGTAGTTATATGGATAATATAAAGCCAAGCTGGTGAAACAGTAAGTTTGTCATTAAAATAGTGGATTTACTTGTAACATAATAAAATCTAGACACTGATGACATATTGAGACATTATAATTAAGATCATCATGGTGGCTTAATAACGTGGTTTCTGGACGACTTTGTCGTCATAACAATTTAACCTGTCATGGACCAGCACCATAGGGCAAAACAAAAGATAACGTCATAGGAGGACCTTTCTCAATGCAACCCTGTGTAAGATTTTTTATGTAAGTGTCTTTCATTTGTCGGTTAGGTGATATCTAGATGTTATGGCTCAACTATTATAATGAGAGTTACCAGTTACGTAGTTTCGCATGTAACCATCGGTAAATGTGAGGTTTCTTTGTCTAGTCCTAGGATAGCCCAGTAGAACTTGATCATCAGTAGTCAGTCCAATGATCCAGTGAAAGTGCACATATTGGTTTAGTTTTTAAAAAAATTGCTTCTCTTGTGTATCGATTTTTGTTCAGCAATGTTGTTACATTTAATACTGAGTTAGTTAGGAAGAGATTTAGAACTTCTCAATAATTGATATCTTGATGTCTTCTGTTTTTAGTAAACCTATCTAATAACCTTAAAATATAGTAAGTTCATCTAACTACATCAGAAATGCTCACAGGAGGGCTACCAGGAGTAGTCCAAAGACGAAATGATTATATTACAGGGATAAGTTAAAATTTCGTTATCGATTTTTCTTATGAGAATTTGGGTAAAGTTTACCTTATTAAATCTTCCAAAATCATTCAAATGATCAATAAAATACAGTCCTACGGACTTTTGTGATGTGTTATGAAACTAACATGATGAGAAAACACAAATTTTAGATTGTAAAATACAGCCTAGGCTCAAGCTAAGATAATTTTATTTTTCTAGTGGGATAACTAGCTTATGAAATTACTTACCAGCAGTAAAAGCTCATGTCCAGCAACTTAAATGAGTTTAAGAATAGATACGTTGAAAATAGATTGTGGTAAAATTGAGTTTTTGTTTTTTGTAAATTTTGGTGTACAGGGACATCATTAAATGGCAAACTTATTCCTTGTTGGACGTTCCTTTTGTTATGTCATGTTCTAATGATGACCTGTGAAAATATAACATTCTCCAAGACCAGGAATTTCAAAAGAGACTACTTTATTCTTAAATTAGGTTACTCCGTTAAATTTATTTCTCTACATTATCTATATATGTTGTAGCTGAAACAGCTATAAATATAATTTTTTTTTTCATGATTATATAATTTAAAATAAATCTTTATTCTAATAGATTCAGGAAAATACATGTAACTATGACATTCTCATTCATCTGATAGGGCTAATTCTTTTTCACAGGTAAAGTTTAAGCATTAATTTGATGTTTTCTTTCTTGGGTGTCTTGGGAAGTAAAATATTCAAATAGATAATGCAGAAAATTTTCAAATAGGTTGGTTCCCTCAGTGGCTTAGTAATAAGTCTGAAAGCTTATAATGCTGAAAATTGGTTTTTGATACCTGTGTTGTTGGAAAGCACAAATAGTCTATTTTGTAGCTTTGAGCTTAACAGCAAACAATCAAACTACTTTAGCTTATGACTGTATGAAAATTGTAAGTCCTGGTTCGAAGTATATATATCTCATCTCACACGATTGATTTTCTCAGTCTTCCACTGGCCTCTAATGTATTGGGAAAACATTTTTTCGCTTAACGAACTAGACGTCTGAGATACTCATTTAGCATGCAACTCTCTACCACACGCTCTCCTAAGTCAATTAGTTTCCTTCGTATTACTTTAGTGAATTTCATTTATTTGCTGGCACAATACGAATTAGATGAAATTCTCGATGGCTTTCAATTTCATTAACGCTTTCCCCGATATACGAGACTTTGTTCATATTTGTTTCCCACCAGTAGCACAACGGTACGTCTGCGATTTCACGCCACTAGAAACCAGGTTTCGATACTCGCGGTGGGCAGAGCACAGGTAATCTCTTGTATAGCTTTGGGCTTTATTCCACACAAACAATCAGTCAATCATACTTGTTATTTAAAAAAAAATGGTTGGTTTGCAGTTTCTTGCATTTTTGTGTTACCGATTATATTTTATATTTTTACACAATATACAGTAAATTACAAATTCAAAAAAATACCGTGATTACAGCCACACCTCCTAAATTTATTGGTGACACACAAACTTCTGTTACCCAAGTCTCGGGATTGACATTATCTGTCCAGGAGGGGCAAGCCTTGGTTTGTCGAGAGTTAGCTTTTTACATAGGATATGGACGTCCTTTGCAATGATCAGCGCTTCTTAAGGCTGATAAGATTGTTCACAATGAGGATGATTTAGACAACCTTCTTCCTTCTCCTTCCTTTGCCACACATGCATGTCCTGCACCTTTGGAGGAGGTTCGTTCTTTTACTCTGTTTCTTCAATCAGCTACACGGGTTTGTCACATTTTGAATGTTTCGTATAATGCCCTTCCTTCCCTTTTGTGTGATATCCCTAACTCAGCTTGTTTGTTGTTCTCCTTAATTTCACTCTTAGGATTATGCACAGCAGTTTTTACCACAATTAATTTTATGGGTTAATATGCTTTTGCTCTCTCAATTTTCTGACCAGCTTGATTTAGCATTTCATTGCCCTTCAAATTCTTATTTGAATTTCAAACAATTACATCCATTGTAACTCTTTTAGACTTCTAATCTTGAGGTTTCTGTATCATTTTCACAGGCATAGTTTTCGAGGATTTGTCTTACATTTACTAGTGTTTTGTGTTACTTCTCCTCTTTGCACGTTTTGTTCAACGTCTTCGTCGTTCTCTCAATAATTTCTCGGAGTGCTACAGTTTCCTTCGACTTTGATGAGGTTCTTTTTATCATCCCTTTCTCTACTTACTTGACTGCTTTGTTGGGGAGAGATGCACTGTATATATATTTACATCAACATACTACACCAAAGAATTAGAACAGCTTCCAGAAAAGTTGTTATGCAATATATAAAATAATCTTTAAAGATCACTATTTTTCGGGATCATTCTGATTATTTGAGGTTCCGTATTGACGAGGGCAGGTTGCAAACTTCTCTTTCTTACCTGGCTAATCGTTTATCACAGTCTTCTTCCTCCACAGCTCCTAATCCTATTCCTTTTCCGGTCCTCCCGCTTCCACGCCTCGTTCTTTTCCTGTATCTCGAAGTTCTTATATATCCTTAGCCTCGTTTCTCTGTGCGTCTCAAGGATTTCGATAGGAGTAGCAGGAATTATAGGGTGGGACAGATTCTGTGGAAGTCAAACGCACCACTTTATTGACATTTGGAAGATCTTCATCACTAATCCTTGTGCTCTTTAGGCGTTGTCAAATTATCTTTCTATCCAATTAAGATCGTCACCTCCTTTTTCCTTGTCTGCAGTTCCTCTCCTTCATCCAAGGAATCCCGTCTCAAGTAATCGTTTTCCCATAGCAATGAAAGTCTTTCTTCTCAAGGAAGCTATCGAGTCAATATTTCTTATTATACTGGATTTTTACTGTGGCTTCTTGTTGTCTTCAAGAAACTGTGTAATGAGATCCATTATCGATCTCTTTCATCTAAATTAGTTTCTGGATCCTCCTAATTTTACTATAGAGTCATTCTGTCCATTCGTTGGGTTTTCACTACAGCTCTTTGGGTAACAAAATTGACATAGCAGATGCATACCTACACGTTCTCACCTTTTTAATTTATCCACAAAGAGCATGTTTTCCAGTTCCAGGCTCTTTTATTTGGGTTTACTTTGTCTCTTACAATTTCTGTTGGGTAGTTAGGATCTTCATTTGACTTTTACATTCGTTATATGAATGTCTGGTTTAGTTTTACTATTTTCGGTTTGGCATCTTCCAACTTCAGCCATGTGCTCCTGGAGGAAGCAGCTCATACGGGTTAGTTAATCGAAGAGGAGAAGTCTATCCTTTCTCCCACATAGTACATACTTCACTTAGGAGTTTTTCAGCTTCCACCTCAGTTGAGCTCAGTTTTAACCACTACCTTTTTGGGATATGGAGCTGTTGATCATCAAAATCCTAACCTCCCATTTTCTTCCAGTTCAAAAGTTTCTAACTCTTTTCGAAATGTGGGCTCCCTTGAAACTCTATAGCTTCTCGATCATGGTCGCACATATATTCCCTCCAGTAGGAATTCCACAACTGATTGAGCTTCAGCTTTCTTTTTCCTTTGAACTGCTTTGCTTGGTAATTGGACAGAGATAACACTACAGCTGCTTTTTTCCCTCACCTCCTTATCTGGACCTGCATTTTTTACTATTGATTTTCTTGTAGGTTGCAGTGCATATCTCGATACCTGTGAAATTTCTGAGAGTTAAACTAATTTTTTTCCATCTTCTAAGGAGGAAAGTTAATATGGCGCGTTCCAACAACTCCACAGCGGGTGTCATACATCCCCAAGCAGAGGTACTAAATCCAGGTCCCTTCGTTTTTTTATTCTGGGCTAACAAGTACTGATTTAAGCTCTTTACTGGTCATTTTCACGATGCTTTGAATCTTGTTCTTCAATAACTTTAGAGTTATTGGAACATTTCCTGGCCGGTACTTTATTTCAACCCATTTATACTTGACTGCTATTAAACTAATTAAATAAGTATTTTAGTTCATAGATAATATACACTTATCGGTTCTTATGGTTATTTTTGTGATAAACTTATCAATATAAAAAAAAAATGTATTCCTTCTAGCAGTCATCAACAAAAGTATTATTGAATATATCAAGAAGGTGTACAACCCCAAAATTCTTGACCTAAACGTTGCTAAATGCCCTATCATCGTGGTGCTACCTTTCACTGATTTCCACTGCATCAAAGCATTCTGCAATCAACCTATGGCAGAGTCAGCCTAAGAGTGATCTTCAAACTGAGCAAATTGACCACCTATGACTCGAAGAAAGTTCTAAAAACAAATAATAATTATGTTTGTCTCCTAATTTTAGTATTCATACTAGAGTCAAACATTTTTAATAATCAGCCAGAATATATGTATATTGGATAAGTTTAAAATATAGTTTTTATAAATGTTTATCGTACTTATTTATTATATTAGAATAAATACCGTAACTCGTTTATGTAAATTTCAAAACAATGTTCAATCTTGAAACTGTCACGAGTCGCATTCATGATAATATAGCTTATATAATTCTTGGTGTTATATGAATTTATTATTCTGTGATTGATTGCACTTGTTACCAGATGTTTGAAAACTATTTATGAAGTTATTCGTTTCAATATGATTCAATTATTATACATTATTAAACAATAGCTGACTCAGAAAGTTACTAGTATAACCTGTATGTTTTCCGGTGTTCAGCATATGACTAATGACCAAAGGTCAGTTATGTCTGGGACAACCATGTGTTTACACAGTTATCATGTTCCATGTATTGGTAAATTGCTTATTTTTTTCAATGTTTAAGAAGATTTTGTAACAAGTTGTTTGTTATTAAGCACAAACCACACAAAGAGCCAGTTGCGCTCTGCCCACCACGAGTATCGAAACCCAATTTCAGAGGTTTTAAGTTTGCAGAGATGCCATTTAGGTCACACAGTCAATTGTAACCTAGACATTATCCTACATATACATAAAATTCACATTAGACCTTTACTGTAGTAGGATTCTTTGCAATATATCAGATAACCTGATTAAAAAATCAACTACATATTCAGCAGAATTCAGTTTTGAGAATAGCTTACAGATTACCTATTTATATCCAAGTAACGTATCTTAATATTGTTAGTGATATTCCATTAATTAAAAATAGAATATTCAATTTAGCAATGAAATTCAATTGTAAAACACTAAATCGTAATCCGTTAGTTCTCTCACAACAGGCTTGGTTCCAGGAAAAGATCTCGTAACCATTTTGTGCTTGTTATAGTTTCCATGCTATAACTTTTAAAACAGAAAGTGTTTCTTCAAAACATTTTACAGATATCACTGTCAATAAACATTACAAAGCTTTCTTACGCCTAATGTTAGATAAATTATTCTTTTTCGTTCTAGAGTGACCACAGATTATAACACAAAAACAGTAAGGTTAATCCAAATAGCTTGAATCACATAATTTTATGCATATATATATTTTTACCTTGGTGATCCTTCAACCGTACCTGTTTAACACTAAAGAATTTGCAATGAAGCGAAGCACGTACACTTATGTTACGGTATCCAAGATACTAAATTGGAGAATCGAAAGTATTCTGCAATCGACCTGTGGATATGTTATATTTGGTCCCTTGCAGATTATTATATCAAACAGATGTATTGGTTGATTCAATAAATATACTAATATCTCAGAAAATAAAAAATATGGGAGGTGTATCTTATATTCTAGCTTGCAAGTATCGGTAATTTTACTATTTAATTTATAAGAAACTATAGACTTTGCATTTGGATATCACGAGCACCTAATTTGAACCAATGCTACATTCAACATATCACGTGACACAAAAATTGATATTTAGGATTTTTTTAAATTAGGAGATTAACTAATGTATAACAATAAAACTTGAATTATAAACTACAATTGGATACCAGACTTATTGACGTACATTCATAAAATAGCAGTTCAAAAATTTTTGAATGCGAATCAACAAACGTGATGACACGGCCTTTGACCCGTGACCATAATATCCGTTTCGATAGGATCAAGTTAACAAAGCAATTCTATAATAAAACAGTAAATCGTAATCCACTAACTAGTCAATGTTAAATTCTTTCTATTACTCCTGAACATGGTGCACCCACAAGTTTCCCATGAATTTAATTAGAATATTAAATTTCATTTTTATATGTATCAACCAAAACCTCTTAGTCTCATAGTCAGGTGCTATATTAATATAGTATTTGGGGTTCAGGTAGAGAAAGTGTATTTTTTTCGAGATATTTCTGTTTTCTTCTCACAGCTAAATTTAGGGTACTGTATTTACAGATCCCTGCTCATAAGATCCACAGTTAAAGTAATATAAAAGGACTATTTATTTACTTGCCGTCTGTGGTTTTGTGTTGTTGTTTTGTGAAGCTCTTCTCGTACTAAGTCTTATAATCTGGTTTTAAAGTAAACATAGTTTTACTCATGTATGTGTATGAGTAAACATCTATATATGCTCAGTCACATGCTTTTGTTTGTTGTTGTTTTTTTTAACTTAGGCTTACCTCGATAGTTATCCCATATGAGCGAGGTGACAAGAAATACTTTCTCTGAACACCCCAGATGTTTTTTGACCCTGAACGCTTCTGCAGTTTGGAATCAAATGATTACCGAAATTACTATCACGTTAAAACAATGTCAAAAATAGCTTCATTGGTATTTTCGCTGACTAAAACTAATGTATAATTTGTATGTACAAGAAATGTGAAAATATCTGGAAGTCCTGGAAATGTGTATTGGTAAAACAACCAGTGTTAACTTCCAAGAATCAGAGCTGGAGAAGCAAGTTGATTCTAAAAATGAGATTATATAGACTCTGGAGAAGGATTACCATGTAAATCTTCTTTCTCTCAATCAGTTTTTTCCCCTCCTATCTCCATAGCCATCTTTGGGGCATTAGGCACAAGAAAATTTCTCAGTTTTACTGCCCTTTTCATGAACCTGATCATACGATCATACCTATTCCTATATTACAACCTTTCATTCCCAGATATCATTCTAGTAGCTTTTTGCAACAATTCAATGCCATTTTTAAGGTAAAGAGCGTACAACTGAACGTAGTATTCCAAATGTGGCTTAACAAATTTCCTATACAATGAAATTGTAACTTCTTTAGATTTGTATTCGATACTTTTGTAGATACAGTCTTAAACAATTGGTGACTAAACCATCCTGGACAATTTCTAAACATCTGTACTTCTCATGATTTGACCTTAAAATGTTCTAGTCTGTATGCTTAAAATTTAAATCTCTAAGAATTATAACCTCGTTAACCAGTTGAATTTTTTTTCTCACTTTCGAGTTTCTCATTAATTTAATAAGTTTTATCAAGTGGCTTTTAATAAAATTTAACTAAGAGCCTTTTCTTGTATTACCACTAACAGAAACCCAAATAGATCCAATTTCATTGCTATCAGCTTGATATCTTCAACTTCAACAGAATATAACTCACATTTTGCATATTGAGCCACTTCTCCCATTTTGTTTAGTATTTTATTTCTATTAAAAACCAATAACACTGTATTTTAAAAAAAAATCTTACCATTAACACCGTTTACACTTAACCATGTTTCAGTTATTCCCATTACAACAAAATCTTTTTTTTCCGACAGGTGCCCTAAGGTCATTCATTTTATTTCTTATACTTCCGCCATTAAAATAATAGCAGTTTAGCCTACCATTAAAGTTATTTTTATCATTTTCCTACAATATACTTTATTTTACATTTTATTTTGTCTTCATTATTCTGATCCTCACCGCTATCTATACTTAATTTAATGCTGCCTTTAGAGTTGAGTTAAGAATCTTTGTAAACAAGTCAATTCCAACCATATTTGAATGTAAATCTATTATTCCATCATCCTAATTTTTCTCATTTAACCAATCTCACATATCTATCCAGCCAATCTTTTAACCCTTACATATTAATTTAAGTCAAACATTCAGCTCTAGTGATCGACTTATAATTTCATATCCACAATTAAGTCTTGGTTGTATCACTGACATAATTAAAACATCAAAACCCTTTTCTTTAAATCTCTTTTTCAATTTCTTGTATTTAACAATTAAATCCTCTGATCTATTGTTCTATACATCATTAGCTCTTATGAGTACTAGAAAGGTTGTATTCCTGCTATTCAATTATTAATGATAACAGAAAATTCTGACGAAAAACATGAATTGACTTTGCAGTCCTTGCTTTTCAAGCAATGAGATTTTGTTGTGTTGCTCTGTAAGACTGTGCCTGATTGGTATACAGCAATCTTCCTGAAGTGCAGTTAGAGGAATGAAAACTTAATACAGCCTATAGAAACCAGGTGAAATGTAACAAGATTTCGTTCAATTTTTGTCAATTTTTTTTATGTTTATTTTATGTTTTTTTCACAAAATCTTGTTGGCTATTGTGATAGAGCAAACAGGGTAATTTTGACGACTGTTGGAAAGCTATTGAGACAACAACGTGTTGTAGATCGTTTATTTGTAACGCAAATAAATGATTTTGTAGGCTTGAGCTTTAACTGAAATATTAAAAAAAAACACAAGTTTTCATGGGAGGAAAGACAGAGGTACTAGAGAAACTACACTAACATTGACTGGAAAACATACTGAACCCGTTGTTATCATTGATATTGGTGAAGGAATATCTTGCAGTTTTGGTAACTGAGATAATTGTAGGTAACTTGACTTAGGCTTGTAAGATAAAATCACTTGGTCATTCAAAATGGAAGAGAACATAGTGCAAACATTATTTTTGAAAAGTTTTGATTTAGAGATAAAGTTTTCTTGGTATTTACCAAATGTTTAACATCGTCGAGGGTCTGGCCAAGATACTTACACATGTATTATTCCATATAAAGCTACAATCAGCACAATCAGCAGAAGATGAAACAAACGTGCTCTGACATTATGGTGGAGAGTGAATTATGGATGACGTACCACACGTGCTACATTTTACTCTACCTGACATTTTCCAAGAAAGGGTCGTCTCATGCCCGGACTCGAAACTTTGCTGCTTCAATGAAAAAAAAAAAAAAGTTGAATGATCTTAGATGGAAATTAATTATGAATAGAAGAGTTAGCGTATCTTTAGCGTATTGTTTGAAAGGGCTAGAGATGTTTTTTCGCAAGATCATTGTTAAAGGACAATAGTCTATAGCTACCCTCTACAGTCGTCTCTTCAGGGTGGCATTGTAGATAATGAGGACATTGTAAAGTATCTATCGCTTTTCTTTTCTGTTGTTTCATTTTTTAAACTAACCTATTTTTATTTTAAGTGTATATTCATTTCATATTAAGTTTTTTAATTCTGTCTTTCACGTATTACTTTAATTTTTTTTTTACTTTTGGTTTCTAATTTTATATCTTATTGACCTTTTCAATAGCACAGTTTATATTAAGTCAAATTTAAGCGTATCTATTTTATTCAGGTTATTTATTCGACTTTTATTGCGATTGTGATTTTCTGCATTACGAATAATTTTGTTTTGTTTAATGAATAGTTGTAACTTATACGTAAAATGTATTTTGTTCGATTTGTTTTGATGCCATTCTTTTGAGATACGGCTATTTTTTGAGTTTGTACAATGACAGAAGCTTTGATTTAGTTTTTGAATTAATTTAACTATTCTGTTTTTTCTTTTTTTATTCCTCCAGTGACCCAGATGTAGACCTGAATACTTATAACGCTAAAAGTATTTTCGATACCAATGGTTGGCACAATACAACGATCCCTTTGTGTAACTTTATACATAACAACAAACAAAGAAACAAATCGTATTATAATTTTGGTGCTTTGAATTTAGATGTCCCCAGATTGGACAGCAGTAAGTCTATGGACTTACAATGCTTAAATCCTGGGTTAGAGTTTCCACAATGGACACAGCAGATAGTTGTGTCTTTTCTCTAAAAAAACAGTTCTACTTAGACGAATTTAGAATACTTATATTTCTATTGTTTTTTAACTGTATAATAGGCAATAATTAATAAAACCAGAAGAAACGCCGCCTTATGGGCGACTGTTTGTGCTGGTAATTACTAATCGTGGCATATTGTGTAAATATGAAAACAGGAAAGAAGTGACCAAAAGGAAAAAAGACATGAAGCTGCTGCTGGGCTGCTTGACCTTGCTTTCATAGAATCTGCTGGCACTGCTGCCACTGATAGCAGCTGTACTGATTCTGCTGATGAACTTGAAGCTACATGTGATAATTTTGACTTGTGTACATCACAATATACAACTGAGACATAAATCAAAAATTAAGTTTTGAAACAGCCTAGACAATTAGGTGTCTTAATATCATTATACAAACATGTATAGAAGTGCTCCAAGGCTACAGCTTTGACAGCAGTGAGTACACATGTAGTACAATAATATTGAACTTTTTATTAAAATGGGGGGCCCTACTTTACTTCAGTATCTAGTCTTCGTCTAAAATGTAGTTAAATCTATCATACAGAGTACATGATACATGTATGTATTATAACATGATGTACAAACCTTTGCTGTAATGATGACTTTATCCGACGTTGCCCTAGTTATCTGGACATTCTGTACAAATCCTGCCACAAAGTACTTGTACGCATCAAGGCTTTTGTAACCTTTTAGACTTTCATTTGTATAGGTGGAAGTCCTGTTTATCAAACATATATAAATGTCACCATATGTAATATTTGGCAGATCTACTCCGGCAACAGTCTGACTCTGAGCAACGTTGTCTTGGCTGGATATTACTGGCGTAAATACACGTGGCGGGAGCATATACGGGTCTCCTACACCCAGTTCCTTCACTTTTTCCTCATACCTGGCCTTATCAGCACCTGTCAGGTGTGCTACAAGTGATGAAAAGCCAGCGGCATCCATTTACATGTGAATAGTACTGAATACAGCAGTTGTTAACTCGTTCAGTCATGAGGGACACTTGCCACCCAATATGGCGGTATGTTTACAAACCTCGTTATGGTCACGTGACACTAATAGGTTCACGCAAAACCTCTATACTTCATCGAAAAAAATTTAAAAGAAGCGAAGATTCTGTAAAAAGAATTTTCTTTTTCTGGAAAGTGTTCGGGTCGTGCTCTTCACACGCAACTCATTGTATTAAAATTATTCATCGTGCTGGTCTTAACATTTTCATAAGTTTTAATCATATAAATTGTAATGTTTTATGCATTAAAAGTGGTACCGTTTATTTAAAAAATAGTAATTCTTTAAGAACTCCATTTTCTTGGTACTACTTTTAAAAATTACACCAGCAAAGATATAATTAAACCCTCACGTACAGCCCTAATGAAAGTTGTCTTCTGATTATGAGGAGGGTGCTGTTACTTAAAATTGTATTCTGTTATAAAGAAATGCTTGGTTCACATACAACAGTTATTTGTCCAATTGTCTGAATCTTGAATACCCAAATTATATAATTTTTTTACAGATTTTTGTTTTTGGTACCATTCAGTAAATGAGCAGGAATGTTGGTTACATACATAGATACTGGCATATATGTTACGCCCATTACAGTAAGATGTTTGATTTTCAAATGAATTACTCTTGTTAGAACGTATTGTATAGACTATTATATTTTATTTTATGATCTAATTTTGATGTGGTTCACATTCAGTTCTGTACTGGGACTTTGATTTGATGTACTTTTGGTTTCAGTTTTGTTTCTGAGTCACAAAGTTATGGTTACTATTAATATTAAGAGTGCATTACAAAAATACATTGTTGAAAGACTGTCATGTCTAAAGCACACCATTTCTCTCTGCAAGTTTTGCATAATTCGTCTCTTTACGAGGACGGCAGTTTCCCAGTGGTCATTTCAATAGAATCCAATTGCTCAGAAATCCATAGGCGCGCTAATTGTTAACTTAACTGGTAGGTCTTTGTATGTAATAGAGCAAAAACTCATTATATCATCCAACTGCATGAAGCATGCGATGGTTGGTTAGAATGTATGAATGAGGCATGATCTTGATGAACTCATACCAACTCGTACTGTTGCTTGGACCATTTTTGTCACTGTTCTTTGTATTACAAAATCTGCACTTTGCTTACCACACCTGTTTGTGTGTGTTGCTTGAGCTTAAATTGAAATGATGTGACCGGCACGAGGAAGAATCTTTCAAGCTGTTTGGTTCGTTGGAAGTAAAGGCCTGTTCGTAGAAGAATCGTTTTCCCTAATTATTATCATATTAACAGCTGATAGACATGTTCCTCTCAGTAGTTTGCAGTAATTCATTTAATTAGGAGTTTTGGGGTACGGTACAAAGCGCCAGTGATGATGTAATACTTCCCGACATCCCTGTGGTTTTCTGGATGTCTTTGTGTAACAACTCTGGTAAACAGATATACATCAGCTGTATTTTTCTTTTTCGCATTATATTCGTTAGATATGTCATAGGGGAGATATTAAATCAAAGGATTAGCACGTACCGTTTAAATATAAACATATTATCAAATCTTGTCATTATACAATAAATACAAATATTGCAATTTAAATATAGCTTATTAAGCATTATGTATAAACCCTCTACAGTAACAAAAACATTCGTCAGTTTGATAATAAAAACTCTTGTGAATGCGTATGTGTTAATACTGAGCATTAAAAAAACCTGATTATTCAGCTGAAGTTAATTAAAGTGAACCCGTTAATTACACCTAATTACAACTCTCAAACCTTCCGGGTTAACGTCCATCTAAGTGCAAACCGATGCAGATCTGTTGAAAGCGAAATCTGCATTGGTCATTAACTGTCGGATCTACATGTCACGTTTCTCTCAGATAAACTCCAGTGATGTTTTTTATTCAAACCATGCATCTAATGCTTTACGACTTTGCCCAAATTATACTGATTACTTGTAAAGTTACATCTTTTTGATAAACTTATACAAAACAGGTGCAAGAAAGTTTATGACTCTAACGAAGCGGATGATGAATGTTAAGTGAGATATGTGGGAATGCTATAGCAATTTTCCTGGAAAGCGAACATTCCATGTTAGAAAAAATTTAACAAGGGAACAATAAATTTGTATCGTATATATATATGCACATACACACATAAAAATCACATTATTAAATTTTAAAATCATATATCCAAGACTATTTGATTCAGTATAATTCTAGTAAAGTATAATTATAAAGTAATATTTATTACATTTATTGGAGTTTCAAAGAACGTAGATAAGGCGCGGAGTAATCTATAACAAATACAAACTTTCGGACAGTAACAAAAATGATTTGAATTACTCTAATTTTAATTTATAAAGTATAACCTCTATCCGATATGATTCGCAGGAACCACAAAATTAAGTAATATAACCCAAAATTGCGTTAATAACACTAACTAACCCCAAAAAAGCTCAGTGACAAACCCACATAACGTGCAGTAGGAACAAACACGTAGAATCTAACAACGAAACGACGTCAAATAAAATATTTAGTGATCAACAGCAAAATGATGTTAAAAGCACTTAAACATCTGAAACATTTGATCTGATTGTTGCTAAGAGCATAACTACGCAATGAGCTATCTGTATTCTACCCATCACATACATCGAAATTCAAAATTTAATATTGTAAGCCTGCAGCCTTACTGCTGAGTCACTGCGAAATGAAGCAAAATCAGAAGCCAAAATGAAGCTAATTAGCCACAAATTCAATTCTAATTTACTTTATTTACAAAAATTACAGCTTCAAAAAAAAAAAAAAATCAATATAATTTGCAGTAATTAGACATGCATGAGATATAATTAGAAATAAATAGATCGTGAACATAAGTCAACGTGATGATAAGTAATTACAAACGCATGGTATAGAATTACAAAATGATGTTAATTACAAGAGCAAAACATTAAAAAAGAGTAATTATAAACTTGCGAGATCCACATTCCCGTTAAATTTGAAGTATGTATGTATATATATATATATGAATAATTAGGCCTAACTGATCTTTGAAAACGTAGTAATAACAAATCAATTGGTTTAAACTTGTCTCACATTCATGGAGCACAATGAAACATACATTAGTTTTAATAGCTGCAATTTGAAGCAAACATGAAGATCTTGATGGTCATAAAATAACGCTAATTAGAGTAACACAGCCTTTATCCACAAACGTACGAGACTTATACTAACAATGAAAGTAAGTCCTTAATTAAAGAACGTTACTACAAGTGACGTGAATATGCTAATTACAAATACAAATAATACAACCGTAAACTGATTTTTATTATAATAATTACACCATGCAAGAGTCCGACAGGCAAGCGTAATTCTAATAACCACGGAGTTGTGGAACATAACGACAGATGACGTCATTGGCTGTAAATGTACTTCCTAAGAGTGTAAACGTAGACCATCGTGTTTAATAAAAGCTGTAGTTATATTTTCAGTAGTTAAAACTTCAAAGATCTAACAACAGATCAATTCATTTTAAACTTATGTGAATTACAACAGCTAAACCTTCTAAAAACGTATATATATATATATTTAATTACAAATCCACGTGTTCACAGTAATTTCAAACTCGTGTAGAGTAAGTGCCGTTAATAAGGCCAGTAAGTTAATTCCTAGTGTTTCAGTTACCACAATTTTGTGGAGTGTGGCTATAACACGACGTTAGTCAAAGCATCACAAGTCAGCATGAGTTAAAACAGCCACAGCTACGTGGAGTACAACCACAAAATGAAGTTAATAATAACAGCTACGTCTTCAAGACGTATAAAGAGAATTCAACATAACCTGAGTTATTCGTGGATTGCTGCCGTTTTTCTTGATTTCGGGAAGACGTTTGAACAATTTCGTGAAGAAGAAAAGAAACTGTAAAATAATAGTGGAGGGTTCTAACTAAAATAATTTTTAATGACGTTTTTATGTTTGTAAATTAGACTGTCTAATACCAGCTCTCGTCAGATCATAAAGTAAAATTTGCTCGTGAATTGTCAATAACGGTCCCAAAATGTGAAGCAGAGTTTTATGTTTTAGAGATAACAAGACTTGAATCACATATCCTCTTATCCATAATTTAGTATGCTAATTACTGGCCACATAATTTTTCGAATTTTTATTAATGGTGCAGATTAGGTCATCTTCTTAACCTTATTTTTTAAGTAGTGAGTGATTGTACTATAAACACGTTTGTAGTTAAAGAAATTCCTAAGTTACTCCCATATCACCCCAAGTTAGTGGTTACTAGCTCCAAAACTATGAGAGTACACATACAAGCCTATTACAATGTCAACTAATTCGGTTATTCAAAATGCCTTTTGAAATTTCCACCCTCTTACTTAACGTATTAACACTTCATGGTGTTACATCCTTTAATATTATATATGTACGATCTTTGCAATTTAAATTTGAGTACCTTTAAAGCGCCCCCAGTGACACAGCAGTATTTCTGTGGACTGTCACCGCTAAGAACCGAGTTTCGATATCTGTGGTGCACAGAGCATAGATAGTCCATTGTGTAGTTTTCTTTTTACTTCCAGGGCCCGGCCTGGCCAAGCGTGTTAAGGCGTGCGACTCGTAATCCGAGGGTCGAGTTCGCATACCCGTCGCTCCAAACATGCTCGCCCTTTCAGCTGTGGGGGCGTTATAATGTGACGGTCAATCCCACTATTCGTTGGTAAAAGAGTAGCCCAAGAGTTGGTGGTGGGTGGTGATGACTAGCTGCCTTCCCTCTAGTCTTCCACTGCTAAATTAGGGACGGCTAGCGCAGATAGCCCTCAAGTAGCTTTGCGCGAAATTCAAAAACAAACAAACAAACTTTTTGATTCCAAAGAAACAGCTCGGCATGGCTAGATGGTTAGAGCGTTCGATTCGCAATCTGAGGGTTGCGAGCTCGAATTCCAATCTCACCAAACATACTCACCTTTTCAGTTGTTGAAGTGACGGTAAATACCACTACCTCTTAGTAAAAGAGTAAATCGGGAGCTGGCGGTAAAAGGTGATGAGAAGCTGCTTTCTCTCTAGTCTTTAATACTACTAAATTAAAAACGGCTAACGTAAATAGCCCCCGTGTAGATTTGTGCGAAATTGAAAAATAAAGAAATCTTTAATGTTTTACGTAAACAGTCTAATTTCAAACTGTCAATTATGTTTCATAAAATAGCCACTACTATCTCTTATTATATGTAGATTAATTTTAGTAGTTTATTTTGTATTAGATTTCTTCAAAAACAAATTTGATTTTTTTCTTTTTTGTAAGGTCACGATGTGAAGAATTAGACAAACGGAATTAAATTTTCGTTGCGTTACATTTTGTAAAAGAAAAAAGTGTTTCTATATCGCTGAATATCATGCAAAATGTCTTAAAGTAAATACAGCTTAAAAACATAAAAAGTTCACATGATTGTGACGTGAAGAATTTTACACTGTGACAACGTTTTTAAAACAAGCACAGTCGCCAGTTAACTAACAAACCTAACACATTTACGTGAATAATATTAGGTTGCGAAACTTTGTTTAAAGCCGCAAACAGTTCATTATAAATAATGACACATAGGAGCATTCATAAGTGAAAAATTAAGTCTCAGCAATAACACACCTACTAAAAACTTTATGAAAATGAAAAATGAGAGTATACGAAAGGAAAGCGCGTTATTCTCAACAGTGTTTATGGAAATATTCTATGGATGAGATGTATGGATTTTGGCATCTACCTAAAATAATACTTTTATTTTGCCCCAGAAATAGAAAATTTTCTGCTTATTTTATTATTCCAAGCTTTTAAAAATTTTAATTTGTTTGTATCATTACCTACAAATAGCAATAATAAATGTCATAACCTTTATTAACCCTAATAACTTGCCATACGAGAAATGAGCGATTTGGTAATAATCAACTGTGATATAGCGGGTGTTGCTTATTCCTCTGTAAGCTTATAGCCAAAACGTAAAAACAACTTAAAGTTGATATTTTATGAATTTTTTTATTTGGAAACATGTTATTCAAATTATTACTTCAGTGTAAAATATATAACATACCGAAAAAAATCTATAAAAACACAATGGATGTGTTTCTATACTTTATAACAAAGTATGCATTATGAGGTTACATATAACTTCCAGCAAAATATAATAATGGAACAAATAATTTCAATTTGCAGTAACTTTATTTACATTCCTCTTTGTTAATTTAAAACAAGAACCAGAAACTGAGTGAAAGAACAAGTAACAGTGGTGTATTTAATTAGGGGCGGTCAGTCACAGAAGCCCATGGTCTTAATGGAGTCCAATTGATAATTTTATTCTATATAAAATTACATAAGATGTAGGGCTCACAAACATTATTAGTCCCTGGGCCCATACAACCTTATATTTGCCATTGGCAAGTAATAAGTTGTAATCAAAAGAAGCTTAACTCAAACTTACTATATTATTTGCAGTATTTATCCATTCTAACATCACCGCAATTGTCAAGCTATCAACAATATATGACATACTATAATGTGCAACACAGATATTATTATTTTCAAATTAATTAATATAAAACATACTTGCAAATGTAAGTTGATTAAAAAACTGTATCTAGAATAATGTTTGGTTACCTTTTTAGCATGGTCAAATTAAATCTCAAACAGTCCATGTTTTTCAATTTGAGTAAATAGGCGAAACGTTAATAACGTTATGTGAATATTTAATTAATCCATGTTGATTTATAAAATTGGAATAACATTTCATTATCAGTGCCCTAGTGACACAGTGGTATGTCTGTAGACTTATACTGCTAGAAACTGGGTTTCGATACACGTGGTGGGCAGAGCACAGATAGCCCTTGGTGATGAGTATCAAATAACAGCACTAAAAACTTTCATATCATTTGATTCGCTTTGAAAATCGTAGGATAATGTTTTTGTTTGAAACGAACTGTAAATTTCCAATAATCGATTGTTAATAAACTGACAAAACTCGGTTGGAATTATCAATTCTATTGAAACTTTATTCATACAAAACACACTCAATAATTGTTTCACTGTGTTTAAGCAATCAAAGTAAACACTAAAAATCATATACCGATGTAGATATCATCCAGAAACATCGTTTTCCTAAGAAAAAAAGGATCTAAATTTTCTAGATAACTATAATTTTACATTAATTTTGTTGGCCCCATACATGATAACGAAATTGTTGGAATGTAATTCTTAAGCATAACTAGTTAAGATGTTTTTATTGATTTTTATTAGTTAGCTAATTCAACTTTGCAGTAAATTTTAGATTATATAATAATATAAATTGAAAATCACAAATATATTCATTTTATTCATAAAATATAATTGGATAATTTTGAAATCGTTTATTTACTTTACTGTTAGGCAGCGACAGAACAGTTTATCAAATGGATAAAGTTTTATATTGAATAATTCGTGAACATCAGACAAGGGCCTTGTGTATATGGCATAATTTATGTTTGCGCATTGAACAAAGTATTCCGTTTGTTGGAAATTTGTGACATTTCGGTGTTTAGTGAACCAAATAAATCGTGTGCAGTTAACTGAAGAAAAGGTGAGCTTGAAGTTCAACTTTGTATTGTCTGTTTATTGTCTTTTGTTTCTGAATAATAACTAGAGAAATAGAAAACTGTAAAGTAACTGTAATAAAAGGTATTTAACAATAGAGGAACATTGATTAGTTCTCAATACTTGCATATATGTATTTTCATAAACAAAGTTTAACCAAGGAAAATTGATATGTTTAATTATTTGTAAAACTCTAAAAAGTGTTAAACTGATTATTGCCTTTAAGTACCAAAAATAGCATATCTTCGAAAATATTCACGAGTTCCTGGAAAATCATAAGGCAACAATATTTTCATTGAGCACTATGTTATGAACTTATTTTCTTTTTTTGTAAATATACACACAATATTCTCGTTTGAATACCAGTTTTATATTCTTTCAAATCATTCATTTTAACAAACTCTGGTCCCCCGGGTGTGTGTTTGCAGGAGTAGCAGTAAACAGACTTACAACGCTAGGATCCAGAGATTCGATTTCCCGCTGTGGACACAGCAGATAGCCTATCATGTCTTTTCGCTAAAAACAGCCAACAGAAAACTGTGACATCAAACTAATATACAAAGAATTATAACGATCCAGTTTCATGTCCTGTTCCTTTATTTACATCTTCAACTGTAATGTAATGTAATGTAATGAAAAGAACAGAAACATGAACTTCGATTTTTGAATGTGAGGTGTGTTATGAAGGGTTATAATCTGTTACCCAGTCTTTCTATAAGGAAAATCGCTTGATTTACGTTTCATGACTGTAGCACTAAACAATATAAAGGATGCGAGTTTTCATTTGCTTGAACAAATTCTTGAACTGACAACAAATTTAAACACCGTGTCACATTGCGAGCCCGCGAATGCCCGTGGTGAATTGACCAGTGTAGTAGAAAGGGTGTTTGAGGTCCATGCTGGCATGGTAATGAGACATTCCGTTGAAAGTTGGCGATATGAAATGCTCACCACCGTGGGTTAGCATGCCCCCGCCAAAGGAGGTTTCAACGTTTCCTGGGCCAAAGCATTCGGCACCAGGAGCCGTGTGAGTATGCGGACTCCATCCGTTCACGGCGGCGGGGACTCGGCTATGTAAAGCGGCAGCAGAGGCGACGTTGCTGTTCCAAGCGTTGGTTGTTTCTTCCGAAGAAATTATACCGGCCGCTGGAGCTGATCCGGTCCCCACAGATCCCGGACGAAGAGGTAATGATTGCGGATTAGATGGATAATCTGAAGAGTTGACAGATGTGTGGGACGAGCCATTGGTAGGTACACTAGAGGTTAGCATAGTTAACATCTAAAGATAAGACAATAATTTTCTGTTAAATACGGATATAAAAAGTATCAGATAATCTACATATATTCATCAAACGTTAGGTGCATATATGTACCTACTTCATTATATACGTAAAAACGTTTGGTATGGGTAGAGAAAGCTTTTTCTACCCATACCAGCTGTTTTTACATGTATAATTTTCTCTATAAATGGGTTTTCTCGTCATCACGGATACCTACAGTGTTTGAAATATTTATGAAATACAATAAAACTAGAAGTCTTGCCTGCTGAAAATCGTTATTTTTGTTTATTTTAATCGAAAATGTCCCATGATGACACATATAGCTGGTTGAAAATCAAAGTATAGGTACATCGGCTAATTTATAACAACGTCACGTCCGACGCGTACCGTAGTAGGATGAGATAAAGACTGCTACAATTGTAGTTGCCCGGTAACTTTTTAAGCCTAAGTTTAAATATTTTTACTGTCATTGTTTGTTGAATTTCGCGCATAGTTACTTCAGTACTAGCTGCTCTTGGCGTTCCTCATTTTGAAAAGACAGATTCGAGGGGAAGCAACTAGTTAACACCACTCACCATCAACTCGTGGGCTACTCTTATCGAATAGTGAAAGAACAACAACAAAATACAACTAACCGTGGCAGGAATTTAGTTTGAAGAAAGTGAAACTAACATTGTTTATCTGCTCTTCCCAGCTGGGGTGCTCGGTAACAGTTGCTCCGCTCCAAACCCGCGCGTGAGAATAAATTACGGCAGTGACTGTAATCATGACTAAAGATATTGATAGGAGCTCTAAAAAAATTATTTGAGAGAATGATTGTGAAGAAGGTAAGCGGAGGTAAGACATAATTCTTCTTGTCCATTGGTGATGTAGTCGATGATGCAATGAAATCGACGAGGCGCAACAGAGAGATCCACAAAAGTATACGGTGGAATTTGACCGTTACTCTTATAACGCACCCGCGGTCTTAAAGAGCACAATTTTAATTTTTTCCCTCCCCCAGCGGTAACGGGCACCAACTATTTTTGATTTTTTACATAAATATTTCATTTAAGATATAGAATTAATAATTATGGTTAATATTTTAATTTATGTTATAGAGGAATGTTTTATTATAAGTAATGCTGCCATTGTAGGTGCACTCCAGTTTTTCGGCTTATGCTGAAATAGTTGTGATATAGAACAGTTATTTATTAATTCAGGAAAAACAATGACATA